>NC_043994.1:26958912-27241412 GCF_902150065.1 Myripristis murdjan
GAGGCCGTGATAAAAAAGTCTGTTGAGAAAGTCTCTGCAGAGCTGTAGGAGATCCTGGTTGAATGGCTCAGCTATCAAACAGTGGAGGGGGGGCGCTGAGAGTGTGTGGTGATTGTTGTTCACCCTGTGTTGATCCCCAAACAGCATGCATAAGACCATGATGCTCAGATTTCAAAAGCTCCACCGAAACCTCTGATGTGCACAGGCTCCTGAGACAAATAACAGCACAGTTCTTTCTGTTAAATCCAACAGTGAAGTAGATGTTCAAATCAAACCAAATCCAGGGATTCTGGGAATCCTAGTAATCCAGAATCTATTGGCACTGGGGCTTTTCTCTGCTCATTTTTAGTATAAAGAAAAAAACCGAGTGCTTCAACAGGCCGTATTCATACTTGACTAGAATAACTGTGCTAACCATCATCTATTATACAATCAAACTGAGTAACTTTTGTTTTCGTCCTCTTCCTCTGCAGCGATAAGGTCACTCACGTGGTGTCGGAGGACAACGACGCGGCGGGCCTCTGGGCGTGGCTGGAGGGGTGTGGTCTCAAGGATTTACCGAAGATGCAGGTGCTGGACATTGGCTGGTTCACTGACAGCATGAGAGAGGGGAAGCCTGTTGCTGTGGAGACCAAACACTGCATTCAGGTGTGTATGTTTCATGTGATCAGACAGAAATATCCATATAGCCATAGGGCAAGCACTAGATGGCACTGCAAACCAAACAGGAGGCTTTTTTCACTGACCAGGCTGCAACACACAAAATCAGCCGGTCATGCTGTATGGGACCAGATGACAGATCAGAAATGTTTTTGTGATGAAGAACAAATGTCATGAGATATTTGATCCAAATGGAAGGAGACGAATACTGCCATCATGACATGAATGAGACAAAACTGACAGCAACCGGGGAATGAAAGATTATAGAGAAAAATAGATGGAGGTTAACAATGAAATACTAATATTTAGTATTTTTTTCTCCAAGGAAAACACACTATGTATGTTCTCCTGAGGGTATTTCATTGTATGTACCTGTATTGTGTTCAAAGTGAGAAGGACCTTGCGTGTGACAGTCTGTTCCTCTACTTGCACGTGTGCAATCTGAAGCCGCTGGCATTGACTTCTAACAAACACACCGTATCTAACTTCCCTCAGCCTCTGCTTGCATTGCTGCTTTTCTGTAAGCGGAGAGCAGCAGCAGAAGAATCCCCCATATTGTGCCAAATAAACCCATCAGCTGGACGTCAGGGCTCAGAGCAGCCCGCTAACCGAAACACACACACGCACCGATTTGCTCCCTAGTGGATGGCACTACAGGTGCTCTGCAGCATATGGATCCAAAATAAAGAAATATGCCGCCTGCTTTAAATGGACAGTATATTCCTCTTCCCGCAGTGGAGAGGAAAAACACAGAAGAGCAGTTTCTGTCCTCCGCCTACTAAAGTCACATTTGCCAGGCCTCCTCCATGCTTTCTCAGCGGTCACGATGACATTCGCTTTGTTTGTGCCTTTGTCATGTAAAATATCAAAAATGCCTTTGTTTTTTTTTGTTTTTTCGTTTTCTCAGTGTTGCCACATAGCCGCGTGACACACCAGAGCGTGGCGCATCGGTATTATTCCTCTAGATAGTCACATCATTAAGTGACACGGCTAATGATGCCATGCTGACATTTATTGACCCGTCTCCCCAGGTAACCAGAGGCCCACTTCTCTGTTTATGTTGTTATGCATTTCCTCTCCGAAGCGAACGAGGCAACACACAGCGGCATTTATGTGCACGGCAATTCCAATAGATTGTTTTTATGAGTTATAAATCCATTTAAGGAGCCACCAAGTAGAGATGCAATATTCCAAAAGCAGGCTACTTCTCGGGCACATTTGCCTGCGGCTCCTCTTAACAGTCTGGAAATGCAACGTGTTTTACTATCATAAATATTCGACAGCAACTGAGGGAGGAATTTTAAGTATTAAGCCCATTGAATGTAGGCTAAACAGGCTCTCTGCAATCCTGTTTAGCCTAAGTGGGAGGGTGATAAGATGTTATAATACACTGCTTGAAAGGAATATGAGAAGAGACTGCTAGAGAATGGAGTTTGACGAGATACACCGTCCTTGCGAACATGTGTCCCTGAGAGGTGTCTGTCGTCAATCTTCTGCAAAGAGGCAGGTGGGCTGGGTGCCTGAGGATGGAGGTGGTGGGGGGGGTAGCCTCCCTCAGGGGGTGGCACCTCAGTGACCCTCGCCCTGCTCAGCAGCCTGCGAGGATTTCATTAACCCACCCGAATGTGGCTCCCCGCCGACGTGACAAGCATTAGCATGGAGGCAGGAACAGGCTCGGTGTGTCTCTCCTGACGGGGACGGGCAGGGGAGTGGGCGAGGTCCAGCAACACTTACCTTTTCATCTCAGCAGATGGTGAAAATGTGCGTGGAGAGGAGCGGGGAGGAATGAAACTGCAGCATAAAGGCTACACACACAGTTTCGGTATATCCAAACTGAACAGCAAAGGTGGAGAGGCCACTTGAGAGAAGACCAGAGGGGTATACGCTCAGTCTTACAGCTTTACTTCCACAGACATCATATAGGTCGGTATAATAAGTGACTCCAGATGGGCCAAATCAACCTCTGCATGCTGATGCACAGAGGTTTGTCTCCACGGACCCACAATCCCATACTGGATTAAACAAACCACAGCCGAGGTGGAAAAATGATGGAAAACCCCCTGTTGTATTTAGAGGAGCGCAGTTAGGGAGTTTCTAAAGCAGTTTTACTTTTGATTGGCAGAAAAATTGTGCCGTGAAATATATTCAAAGTTATTCAGTTTCTTTTTTTTTTCTTTTTTTTTTTTTTTTTTGAGAACAGGAAAGGCTCCTGGCAGGGAATAAATGATGAACATTTTTTGAATCCCTTACTGATTGATTCAGCCCAGCAGTGTGAGAGGTACTAGCTCTTTTCATTATCTTTCTGAGACATCCCTATTTCTTCTCCAGCACTGGTCTTAGTCAACTCAGCATGGTGACATTATCTCTCCATCTTCTTCCTTCTCTTCTTCCTCCATCTCTCTGCCATATCCTCGACCAGTCCATGGGTAATTTCATGGACACAATGTTCCTTTGTGATGTCTAATTGTCTGCTAGAATATTAATAATACATTGGTAATCCTTTTGACACATATATTACAAATGGGGAGCCATTTCTTCATAGAATGAAAAGGCAATTTACAGGAGGCAAATTGGATGATGGCGAGCAGATTTGTAATGCCACGGGTTAGGTAGCATAATGGATTTGGATGCCACCAGACTGTGCGATGAGTGTCATTAGCCTGTTGCCCTGGAGACACACAGTCATAAAAATAACTTCTTGAAGGCAATTGGCTACATTTTTATGTAATTCAATTTGAACTCCTGGCTCTGTGCATGCCGGGAACAACCTCACACACATTAACACACAATAATTTGCAGGGCTTTGGCAATTAAAACAATACAGTAGAGCACATGCGTGTCATATAGGTGTCTGTGACTCTGTGTGTGTTTCTAAGTTTCTAATTTATTTTTGTATACAGGACACATTGCCCAGATTGCCAGAAGGTTCTACACCCACTCCTGTGGCCACTGTTTCCCAGTACGCCTGCAAGAGACGGACAACCACACAAAATAATAACAAGATTTTCACAGTAAGGAAATCGTTCCCACACAACTCTGGACCCAACTGCACCTTTACACGCTCGCCCACAAGATGCTTTCGCTCCGACTTTGCAATGTAAAAAGCCCCCCTAATCTGTTCTGCTCTAATTGGGTGGCTGTCTTGCTTCACTCACCCGTGCTCTGACACAACTCTCCCAAGATGCATTAACCTGCAAATGAGTAGCATCTGCAGCTAAGGCACGATGAAGGTGCAACAGCTGAGGTGCCCACGAGTCCTGGCAGAGGGTTGGCATGGACACACCCCGAGGCGCTGAACGCTACACTGAGATGGGCGAAGGACGTGACGCTCCTCACAAGCAGTGACAGATCTGTCCCTCTGCCATCTGGCTGGCTGGATTGTGTGTGTGTGTGTGTGTGTGTGTGTGTGTGTAGGGGGGGGTTATTGGTTCCCACACAGAATGAGGAAGTGGTTGATTTATCTGAGGTTGTAAGAATGAAAGAATGGAGAATTATGCAGCACTCATATAATGGAATACAAGAAATTAGGAGCAAAGTGTTGTCTTAAAACTGTCAATCAATCAAACAGCTCACAAAAAAAAACAACAAAAAAAACCAATCAAATACGCTATATAAATGAATAAATACTGTGTACGGTGTAGCTGAACAAAAAAGACACAGCTAGACTTTACTTGCACCTATCAGTTTTGGTTTTGACAGTTTGTTGGTAGAAATGGTGCCTCTGGGACTTTAAGAAACAACCATAACACCGCTAAAAGATCCTGCCGTGTTCACGGAAGGAGAAGGGGAATAGTTTCGAATCAATACACATCAACATGAGCATGCGTTTTGCAATTCATTCATTCCCTTTTGCTTTCTGCGCTACATCTCTGCGGCGCTCCCTTGACAGCATATTTGGCACGAAACGTTAAATTTGAAATCTGAGATGTGCCATATGACTGTGAAGTGACTGGCAAAACCTATGTGTGTGTTTGTGTGGGAGTGTTGAGACCCGCTGATGAGTTTCTGTAAGACCTATTAAGCACAGCTTACCCAGGGCCTGTGAGGCATCTGTTTCATAATGACTTTTCGGTTCCCAGTGATGGAAAATGTACATAATAGATGCACACACGTGTACATGCATTCACACACGTGCACCGGCGTGCGTGTCATCATGTAATGACACACAGATGTATGCACGCACACGCACACACACACACACACACACATACAGTCCGACGTGCACACCGACAAACTTCTCACCTTGGGAGTCCTGCTGTTGCATACCTCATCCCCCGTTTCTTTCCACAGTGTTACCTCCATAATTAGCAATCCCACTCAATTTTCCTATCCCCATGATTAAATAATCACACACACACACACACACAACGACACATCAAAGACAACTTACTGATTAGAATGAATGGTTGTTCAAGGGGTGGTCCTGTGCAAGGCTCCTCAGGTAAATCATCCCATCCTGGGAGACAAAATGCAGTTAAGTCAAATACTTGAGGCAGAGGCAAATGTAAAGTGAGGCTGAATTTTCAAGTTGTTGCCTCTCCTCTGGAAACCAAGCCTCGCTTTTAGAAACACACCGCAGCAAACCACCAGACACAGGAAATGATCTGCTGTATTGTAACAGTGCTAATGAGGGGCAAGCTATTGATCCAAAGTTGTAAAACTATCCTTTATCTGTCCCGCTCTGTCTGCCTGATCGCACAGCACGGCCATGATGTAATCCCTGTGAATGCAGTGTGCCGTGAAAAAAAAAAAAGCCTCAGAGGGTACAAAGGGACTCTGAGGGCGTTTTCACACCTGTAGTCCGTGTGCTGTGGCTTAAATCAGCGGAGTGGCTGATAGTTTATTGCATTGTTCATTTGCTCGGGTTTAATTTCACACGGCTAACGAATCAAAACGCGTGTTAACAAAAGCGGCGTGGGAGCTGTCAGCCCACTCGTTTGGTCGGGGTCAGACACGCAGTGTGAAGTTGAAAGGTGGAGAAAGGGAGTATTTACTTTCATGGAGTTTTTTTTTTTTTTTTTCCCTCATGTTATTGCACAAACACATTTGGCTTATAGTCTCCAGCCTGGGCAGCTTTGGCATTTCTTAATTTCTTTACCATTTCTTCATTTTCAGCTGCACAACAATATATTTCTTTGTCACTCCGTGTCAGCCCTCGCTTTGCTGTGTTCCTGTGCTGCTAAGTGCTAGCTGGTGTTGCTACCGAGTTGCTTCTTTCCGTCTTTTCCGTGCGAGTCGATAGCCGGTTCGGCCCAACCCGCGTTGCCGCCTGTGATTGATTTCAAAGTTCAGACACCCTTAGAGTTCATTTGTAACCGTGCAGAGAGAAACCGCGTCCTCAGCGGGGACTCGGTCCAGTTGTTTTGTTCTGCACCCGAGTGCGATCGCTGGTTTCACACCTGCCCAGACGAACCGCACCGAGGGGGCACACACACACACACACACACACACCAGAGTTTGATTCAACCGGACTGAAATAAGGCAGGTGTGAAAACGCCCTGAGATTAATATGTGGATATATCGGTGTGTTCTTGTGTTTGCATTTGTGAGGATGCAGGTGTGTTTGTGTGTCTGTGTGTGTGTGTGTGAAGGGACGTAGTGGAAGATGAAATGGCGGGTAAATTACCTTGCAGTCATCATTATAGAGCAAAAACAGCAACAACAACAACAACAACAAAACAATAAAATGTCACATATATTAAAATTTCATTTGAGTAAATAACATTAAATTTTGTTACCTCAGCTGTGGTGAATTGGATGCTCTCCTCCATCATCATTTTATGGTGGGTGTATTTTGCCTAGCACAATTTAAAAAGAATGTGCGCATGTGTTTGTGAGTGCATGTGTGTGTGTGTGTTTCTATGAGCCCTGGTGTTTGCATGTGTCTAGATAGATAGGTATGTTTTTCTTTATCTATCACACCTCAACCTAAGCTGAGTGTGTATACCATATATACACCTTTTTTTTTTTTTTTTTTTTCGATGGTGAGGAAACGGGGAATAGTGACCTGAAATAACTTAGGAGGAAGGGCGTCGGGGGAGTCGGGGGTGCTGAGAGGGGGAGGACCCAGAACCAGCGGGGGTGTGTCGGTGATGGAGGAGGGCATAGACGGTGCAGAGAGGTGTCAGGATCAGGAAGAGCGCAAGAGCATCATCTCGGCAACAGCACCCCAGTGAGCTGTCAATCACGCCCCGCCGGCGAGCAACCCTTCCTTCCAGAGCCGTGCACTATTGATTTATTCATCCGCGCACTCTCTTCATCCTTCACCATCTCTGCTTCTCACTCTTTCACTCCCCGATCACTTTTCCCTGCCCTTTTGTTACCTACCTGTTCTCACTGTGCTTGATTGCGCGCTTCCCCCCCCCTCCTTTCTGTCTCTCTTGTTGTCTCTCGCTGTCTTGCTCTGTGACTGCGAGATAAACACATGCGGTGCACGCGCGCGCAAATGTACACCCTTTGTTAAGTCTAGCCTACATCCCCGCTTTTTCATCTGTGTAGCTTTCAGTCTTCCGCTGTCACAATTTCACCATAAGCCCTGACGTACGCAGATCCAAATATTGACGTGTGTGTCTTGGCTGATTGACATGCAGCATCTAATGCCTTTTCTCTGATGGCAACACACACACACACACACACAGACATACAGACAGACAGACAAATATGTACAGTACACAAACATGCATATTTGCACACACAGTTTGGCGCTAACTTTAATGAGGCAAGGGAGGGGAAATGGAAGCAAGTGAGAAAGTGAGAGACATGAAAAGAGCGAGGAGGCTAAAGGTCTTGAATTCGCTTCCCTTCATCACAAGGCTTCTGGTGCTTGTCCAACATATTGATAGGAGCTGCGCCAAGGAGGAGGGGGCGTCACTGAACCTTAACTGCATCAAATTGATTCCCTCCATCACCCTGTGGAGTTACTGTTCACAACCTCAGCAGCCGGCAGACAACAAGCTGCATGGATCAGACGTGGGTCGGGTCAAACAGTTTTTGTACAAGAGGACTTGGCGCTCGCAGTCTTGGACAAAGAATCAGATGCTTTTACTGCATGACAACAATCCAAGTAGCGTCAAATAAGTCAAGAAGGTCAATCACAGAAAAGTGCACTTAAATGGCTTTGAATAACTTTCCTGTGATTAACTAAAGCCTGGTTCATGCTTCCTGTGGACACGATCGAGGGTCCCTCATCGGCCGCGTGGTCAGGTGTGTTGGCAGGTCACAAGGGGCGTGAGCGTTGAAAACATCTCGGATGGCGGCCTCAATGATGCACAGGGGCCTCCTGTGATGATTGGCTGAACAGAGAGGTGAGAACGATGTGGAGGGCGTCCGCTAATAACTGTTTACTATGGAAAGAAGGAAGGGAGAAATAGCAAAATGGGGACTGTTGAGGAGAGGCTTTCAGAAGAAGTGAGAAATTATTGCCACTTTATGGTTCCTCTGTGAGGAATTACAAAAATAGCTTGATGGCTGCCAGTTGCTGGCAGGCGATTTCATGTCCAGCAGAGGTAGATGAACAGGCCGGATAATTTCAGTCCTGATTGTTTGTCCCCCTGTTTGGAGAAATTACAGAGTAGTTTTGTCCTACTGTGTCGCCAGGAGGCCTGGCATTCAAAAGTTTGCGGTTGTCATGATGGCATGAGAGACATGCGTGCATCATGTAGGCTGCTGTGTGTATCTGGTTGTGGCTGTGTCCATAGGAAGCATGAATAAAGCTTAAACATACAATTCTGTTAGTCAGCATTGTCCTACTTGGCGAACTCCTAACAATGCAGCTGCCGTCTGGCCAAGGTCACGGATGCAAACACACTCCTGAAGTATCTGAAAAATATATGGAAACCTATCTGTAGAAATAATAAGCTAGATGTAATCTTTGGAAATCAGATAAGATCAACCTCTACTGAAGAAAAGGAGAGTCCCTGCTTTGTGAGAGGTTATTATTGTCTTCTGTAAGAATCACTCGGCTCATTCAAAAAGTTTTCAGTGGCTCCATCCTCCATGTCCCTGATGAAGTGCTCTGCACTCTCTTTTGAGTGGCTCCATTCTTCCAGAGGATAATATAACCTTTTACAGGATAGAGCCACTCCTTTTCTTTAGTGGAGGTACATTGTACAAGTATGTTTTAATGGCGTGAGAGAATTCAACATTATGTCCATTACTCATTTATTCGAGAGGGGATCAGTGAAATCCATCTCTTAGCTGTTAATCTTGTTAAAACTCCTCTCAGTGGGTTCTCTGTCCTCCTTTCATGCCTCCTATTTGCCCATGCAGGGAGGCGGGCTGCTGTGTGAACATGACTTGCAGGCATGTCCGTGATATCCAGTGGCAGGGGGTAAATGGGCGTGCTATATCAACGTCCCCATGCACTAAGTCTCCCTATGAGCCTTAACTTCTCATTAATTAGATGAATGCATATCCAGTGCGGTTCTGTCCCCCCAGCTAGTGCTGACTCCATGCTGCTGGTAGGACAGCAGGACAGCTGACAGACTGGCTGCTGTGTGCGTTTGTGTGTGGATTCAGTCTTAAAATCTTTTCTTAAACCAAATGAAAAAAAAAAAAATCTGCCAATAGGGTGAGATAACAGATTCCAGTGCACTTTCAGTTGTTTCAGAAATCGTCTTGCAACAAGGCAGAATAAGACGGGTCACTCCACTAGTTTAAAGAAGAAACACAATTCTAAAAAAAACTCGTGAAACTAACTGTTTTGCACAGAAAGCAAGTGGAATTATCTCGCTACACTGACAGGTATTTGCAAGAAAAACAAGCCTCAATACAGGAGTAGATGGCTTGTTCTGATGGATATTTTTGCAGTGTAGGCACAACTCCTCTCAGGGAAAAAAAAAAAAAAAAAAAAAGTGAGTCAGTTACAACTTCATCCCTAAACACCAGCTCCCCTGAGATCAAGCACAGCAGAGTTTTAGTTATAGCTACAAACATTTTTTCAGTGACAGAGCTGCTTGTGAGGCAGAATTGATGTCAGGGATCAATGGTGGAGCCAAAAAATCCCAGTGTTATGGAATCAGCTAACTGGCACATTTGATTGACAAAGAAGGAAATAAAAATGGCAGTGACTTTTTTTTTTTTTTTTTTTCATGCAGTCATGATCATGACACAAGGTCAGCAGGCTAGTTACAGTGACTACAGCCTTAGCCTTGTATGGCCAGCTGGAAGGTCAATAAGGCTGATTAGCTATCAAAGATATGTTGTTATGACTACACTGCATTTGTTTTGGTTAGTAGCACGAGCACTAGATTTTATAATATTCGCTCCCACCTCTCCAACCTTTTGCATTTTTAACCTGGCTTTAGTCTAACTTCCCTTAGCCCAGTGGTTCTCAACCCAATCCTCAAGGACCCGCTACCCTGCAGCTGTACTCTTTAACACCTGATCCATTTAAGGGCTTCGTGCTGATTGGCTGGAACAGATCTACCTGAACAGGGCATGCATGGACGTGCATGGGCCTTAATTGGGTCAGGTGTGCAAAAGTAGAGCTGGAACAAAAACGCACAGGACAGGGTGGCCTTGAGGACCTGTTTGGAAACCACTGCCTTAGCAACAAAAAAAAAAAAAAAAAAAAAAAAAAGGTCCTTTGACTCCGCCCACTGAGGTTTAACTTAACCAATGAGACTGTTTCTGCCCCCAAGAGCAGCTCTGCATCCCAGAAATACTTCTACTATCTATGCATTTTATACTTGAGATAAATGAAGATAGCATCTCTGCACATAAGCCGATGCTGTGTTTGGTTTTATTCGTGAAGTCCTGGGAATCCCAAACCTGTGCTAAGCCTGACTCAACCAAAGAAACTGCTCACATGCACATTAAAAGACTCGCCTTCCTCAACACAAACATGCCCTCTCACTTCTCCAATTAAGAGCTTGCTTCTGCTAGTTATCGCCTGCTGTGCGTGTGCATTCGCGCGCGTGTGTGTCTGTGTGTGTGTGTGTGCTGGAATCTAAAAAAGTCAGCCCCTGCCCATGTGCTGCAGTGAACGGGTCAGTGCATCTCCTGGGTGAGCTGGACTGAGGTCTGCTGCTCGCTGACCTGAGGCTGCAAAGGACTGCGGGTGGTGCGCTGACCTCAGACCAGGCCCCGGCCAGAGCCGAGAAAACGCAGCGTAAATATGACCGAGGCTGCTCTGAGCTCTGGTCAAACTGTGCTCCATCCAGGCAAGGTCCCGGGTTTTGAATTCCTCAGCTTGCGTCCCTGTGGTCGGCTGTCAGCTTTTCACCTTCAGGCACAATCGACTGTGCGCCGGCAGACAGGTTTTTTTTTTTATCAACGTGGAGTTTCACTGAGATTTATTTTTCAACATTATGACTTCTTCTTTCACCCAGCAGCTTCATGCATTTCGGAAACGGCAGTCTGCAAGCATGTCATATTAGCATAATATAAAAATACACGTTCCAAACATAGTGGCTCATATCAACAGTCAGCAGCAGCAGCAGCATAGCATGACTCTGTAGCAAGGATTCAGAAGGGCCGTATCAGTGCTTTGGTCTACCTTAAAGTATTTCTAAACACAACTTAAATGGCGAGATAGCAGTTTCCTCTTTCAGGCCATTTAAAAAGTGTATGCACTTTGAAAATGGAATTCTTTTATGAGGAGTATGAGTCATCAAATCCAATACAACTCCTCCAAAATAGTGGCACAGTACAGCAAAATTTAAAGCTAAAAAAAAAAATGACTGTAACTTTCACATTTCGACAAGAAAAATGCTCTGATGAAGGCTTTTCTTGCCTGAGTGTTTTGTTGGATGTGTACCAGGATGCAGTAAAAGTAAAATGTGAGCGTTGTATCCCTTGAAATTTTGGATGTGCTACCTCAATTGTTTGAATAGTCCTGTTCGATATGGCATTTACAAAATATGTCAGGGCATATAGGATGTGATTTCCTGGCCTTTACTGTTTCTCTTTGTTTTGAAGTAGCTTTCTGTACAACAAGCGCTGCACCTTGAACCTTATTTCAGAGAATAATACCTTTTACTTGAAGGGCTGATTTCCGAAAATGCTGCCCCTTTCCTGTTAAATTATGGGTGAGATGTTTTTGTAGTAATAAAACCCATTTTCAGCACTTCTCACTGCACCCAAGTGTTTCGTCCAAGTGATAACCAGCGCCCTCCTAGCCAGACTCATTTCAAGTGCCAGTCTAATTTTAAATGTTTTGTCATCCATAAAACTATTACTGGTTTAGCTGATGACGGGCTAATGGTAAAACCAGCTCTTGTGTGATGACATGTTGTTGTTTTCAGCTTGGTTCCGCAACAGCAGCTAAGTTCAGCAACAGCACAAACCCTGAAGCGTTCCAGCTGAACACGGTGCCAAATGTTCAGCTTGTGTGCCAGTACTTTGTCTCTAGGAAGTGTGAGATGGAATCTATTTTAAAAAATGTACTTGTCCCCACACTTTGCAGAAGTGCAACAAAAGTCAGAGCTCAAATGTTTTTCGAAATTCCTTCCAGAACTTCTGAAATTGGGACCGCAAATACAAAGGATTTAGTTCAATATTAGCCTGCCACACTGTAAAAAAAGATGTGCAGTACGAGGGATTTAGTCTCTCACTCACTCACTGACTCACTCACTCATTTGTCTTAGCAACATTACTCCCATTTAGGGGGTTAGAGGTTTTTCCAGCATGCATTGGCCAGAAGGGCAGGTAAAATCCACTTGACAGACAGCCAGAGACGACCACACACACTCCCTTTCACATCCGTGGCCAATTTAGAGTCTGCAGTTCACCTGACCTGCATGTCTTTCAACTGTGGGAAGAAACTGGAGCATGCAGAAGAAACCTGACCATGAAGTGTAGAGAGGGTGCAAACATCCAGAAAAGTGCTGTGGAGTGATCTTCTTCCCTCACAGAGGAAGGCCTATATTCCCTCTGAGGAACGTATGGGGGGGAAAAAATCCCCTTGCCTTTCAGGGCTTCTGTACTTAATTAAATGACTTGTGGATATTTTTGTGCAGTGTAAGCGCAAGTCTTAGCCGTCTTAGGTAAAAGCAATTCTGTCAGGAGTTCATACCTCCACACACACACATACACACACACACACACACTCCTCTGAGATTATTTGAGCAAGAAAACAGCCTTAACTTCTCAGTGCAGTTATACTGAAAATAACAGAGAGAACTCCTGACCATTGTCATTTCAACTGTGCCACACTGCTTTTGTGAAGGGAAAGTCCTCCGCTGCCCCCTGGGGAGCCTGTTGTGAACAAGTGGAAAATGACAGGTTCCTCTCTGGTGTTTACCAGCCCCCAAATGTCTGTCCAGTCATCTGGAAGAGAACTGATGTGCACCAGGTCCTACTGTACTACGGCAGGGACAAAGGAGGGAGGGCAGGAGGGATGGAGAGGGGGCGGGCGGGGGAGGAGGGAGCTCCGATCACTGTCTGGTTGGCTCCGCAGGTCATTGCATCTTACATGTGAGTGCACACCTGACACATCTTTTGCTCCCACTCTCCCTCGCTCTCTTTCCCTGCTGTTTTCCTGTCCCTTGTCCCCTTTTCTTCTGCATTTCTCTTTTCCTTTTTTTTTCCCTCCACAGAGAATACTCAAAGGAGAGAGCTCACTGGTTATGTGAGCTTTAGGACAGTTTGCAGTTGTTTGTGGTGCACAAGCATGTACAGCTGAGTATGTCAATTTCAGCAATACAATGCAATTCTAATGCATGGCTGTAATTAGCATGTACATCCTGGTGGCTAAGGCACATACCGTGTACCAGCAGCATCCTGGTTGGGGATGTCTTAAGAATCGATACCAAGTCAATTACTCGTGTTGTCAGTATTGATAGTATCGACACAGTTTGATCCCTCACTCTGTAACTCAGTGTTGTTATTGTACTGCAGCCTTCACCTAGGTTCAAACACAACACTGAAACACTGAAAATATCAGCCAAGCTTACAAGACTGAAAATCAAAATGAGGTCCAATGTTGCACTTGTGAGTCGGTGTTCTTATTCTAATGTAGCCTGTTTGTTTAATACCTGAAACACATAAAGTTTCTGTTTACTTGTTTACTTGTTAGGGCTTATACAAAGTTTTTTAAATAAAGGAATGGGTGCTGAATGGGATTTCTGTTTTTGCCATGGTATTGAATCAAATATTGAGAATTTTGGAATTTCACTGTTATTGGTATTGACTGCCAAAATCCTGGCATTGTGACACCCTGAGTTCAAATCCACCCTGGGACACTTGCAGCATGTCATCCCCCTCTGTCCTTTTCGTCTTCTGTCTGTTCACTGTCAACTGTCCAATCAAGCAAAAAATAAAATTTTGATTATGTTTTGCTCTGATTACTGGCTTAGTAAACAAACCTATTGCTGTTGACTTTTAGCTGAGAGGGTGAAAGCTGTAAATATTTATGAGAACAGTTGCAGACCAAGAAAACTCATAGTAGTACAGTGCAGACCAAGCAGACTTAGCTAACAACCCCCATGCTGCAAAGTTAAAGTCGGAAGTCTTGCATTTTTGTTATTTTGGCTTCTCTCCTGCATTATTCTCTTATTTTCCTCCCTGGTTCGCTCCCTTCACCCCTCACTGCCTCCCTCTCCTCCTTCTAGGACGCCTTTGAAGTGCTGGCTGAGAGCTATGAGTTCAACGAGATTGAGGGCCGATGCCTGGCCTTCAGACGAGCCGCGTCCGTCCTGAAGAGTCTTCCCTGGGCAGTGCAGCGTCTGGAGGCCACTCAGGACCTGCCCTGCCTGGGGGGACACACCAAGGCAGTCATTCAGGTAAAGAAAAATGCAAAGTCTGCTTCCAGCTGCCAGACAGGCCAGGGTCAGTTAACATCTTTATCACATACTCAGAGTAGCGCCGTCATCACAGTTTACTTTGTGGTATCTAGTAACCGAATAGTGTCCAATTCAACTAACTTCAATTCAACTTTTATGCACGTAAAGGCTGTGTAGGTGTAGGTTTACTATGCTAATGGCAGAGATGAAGACAGCTTGAATGTTGTGAAAGTATTCCCACTATTTTGAATTGATGGGTGAAAAGGACAAGTCTGTCACTGTTGTTGTAAACCTGCAGAGTTAATTATAAGCCATAATGTGCAAAACACTGACTATTGTGTTAAGACATAGGTGCAAAGAATAAGTGTTTCTGTGCAACTTTCCTCCTTAGATAATACTATAATTTAACAAATGACTTATCGACAATAATGTAGTTTAACAAGGCAGTTTTCAAAGTAACATTCAGCTAACGCTGGCTGTCATGATACAAAATTTTGGCTTTGATACTAATATTAAATTTAAAGGGCTGGGAGACAGGGCAATGTCTGGAAATTCCAGTGGATGGAGAGTTTTTGTTCCAAAACAAACACTCAGTGTCTGAGAAGAAGAAATGGTTGATTCACTGGTATTGAACAGCAACCCTACAGCACCAAACCCTCCTACCATATGTCATGCTCACTTTGTGCTACATGGGCAGGAAACCTCTTTCTCCTTTAATTTCTAAAAATTCAATACTAGTAGAATACCACTTCCAGAAAGAAAAACCACACAGGAACTTGTGGTTTTGTTGTTAGTTTTCTATTAATGTTTTCCCACTCTGAAGTGAAGCATTTCCATTTTTGGCTCCTGGTATGAAATTTCATCTTGCAGACACATTTGCTCAAAGTTGTTCAAAGGTGCACATAATTATGTCTACCCACCTCAAGGGGATCATGTGTTTGGTTGTTATGTGTGTGTGTGTGTGTGTGTGTGTGTGTGTGTGTGTCTGTCTGCAGAGCTTCTCAAATACAACTGGACCTATAAACCTAATATTTTTTTGTGTTCAGTTATGACTGTATGATGAAGAACCTCAAGTGGTTGCGGTGATTCAAAACCTTTGAAAAACGTTTGTTCTCGGTTCTTCTGCTCCCTCTCTTCATTCACAGTCAAGCTCGTTTGACCACCACTGCTCACTCCCTCTGTCTTTGAATGATGTTTTTTTTTCTCCTATCGTGGCCGTGTTCAGTTTGATAGCGGCTGAAAAAAATCCAGGACATGCGTTGCGTTTTTTGGACGAATTTATAAAACATCCTGCTAATGAAAATTCGACAGAGGAGACACACACACAAACAGACAAAGAGAGAAGTGCGGGGCAAGCTGGTGTGTGTGTAGTGATGGACTGAGATACATCTGGCAGAAATCTGCACTCCACTAGAGTGCACTCTTCTAGTTAAATATGAAATCTTGTGCAGAGATCTCAAAGCAGGATGCACATTTGATGATCATACACTAAATCAGAGAACATATGAGTGAATGTGCACATGTTTCACATACACACACACACACACTCGACCAAAAAAAGCCAGACACATTCTTTCACACATGCACTTATACACATACCATTGCTTTGGGGAAATAATATCTTGGGTCACTTGGTAATCATCCCCTCACATCCAGTTGTCCTCAGGGCAGAAATCATGGCAGGCTGTCAGGGAAAGTGTCAGGAAATGTTTACTTGGAGAGAACACAGAGCCCCTGTAGGAGAGCAAGGTGAGCTGTGCAGCCCGGCTCGCTGACACACTAAACCTAACACATACACTGTGGGTGTCAGAGCAAGTTTAAAAATCTGTCAAATCTGTCAGCGCTGAGACAGATTCATTAAACAAAATAAGAAAGACTGAATTAGACTGTTTGACAATGACCTCTTACTCTTTTTCTCTTTTTGTGCTACGTGACTCAGATTTACTCCCACAGTGAGTTTTTTTTTTCTTCTTTCTTTCTTTCTTTCTTTTTCCACGTCTGTTCTTGCTGGGCTGTCTCTTTGTACAGATCGCAGCTCAAAACAAGAAAATGGCATGACACGAAAAACAAAGTGAAACCAAACAGAGTAAAAACAAAACGCTTGATGTGCCTGTGAACATCGGAGTGACACTCTGTCAGCAGCCACTGAATCGCTTGCTGCTGAGTGAACATCCAAAGGGGAGGGGAGAGATATAAAACCTACTGACTTGAAAGTTTGGGAGCACTGAGGCAATGTTAGGCATGAATAGTCAGTATGTGTGTGTGTGTGTGTGTGTGTTTGTGCATGTGAAGAAGTGTGTCTCCCCCCAAGCAAGGAGTGTGTTGGAACATTATCCCTGCGTTTGAGGTTGGCCTTAGCTGGAGGGTTGAAACGCAGAGGAGGACGGGTGGATGCATCGTTGGGCAGTGAAGACTTGCTTTAAACTGCATTGTACTCGCAGCATTCAGCTCCGTGCTCATTGATTCATTGACACTAGATGCCGTCACCTCATGCACCGACTTAAAAATGCATGCACGCACACATATGCACGCATGGAGATCTGCACACGCATACAATACAGTACAGACAACACACTGCAAAACCTCACCCTGTCTTACACTGTCTTAAAATCTTGTTTTTCTTCAAGTATGTGGGGAAAAAAAAATAATTTGACAGTGGGATGAGATAGTCCTGCTCGTCTCCAAAGCCAATCAACTTGTTTCTTGAATTTTCTTTGATCAAGTGTCACTTTCTTGATCACAGTGGGCTGATCTGCCGTATTCTGCCTTGTTTCAACAGATTTACACTTCCAAGAAAAGTCCTGAAAGAAGTTCAACTGCACTGGAAAGCAGCAAGAAACGCTCCTCACTAACAAACTACACACTTCCGCAGTTTCCCTTGTGCTGGCTGATACTAACCAGATAACTGTGTTGATGCTTATCTTGCACACCGTCTTACTGCCTAATTTTACGCCTTTTACAAAATGAAGACAGTTAAAATGTGACCAACAAATTAGTTGTGCTCTGCTGAGAGCAGCAAGCAATTAAACGGGGAACAAAGTCGTTTCAGAACAAACAATAGAAGCTGGGGAAAACATTACCTTGGGCTTTTTATGAATGCCATAAAACCAGTATTAATGCCAGGTTTCACAACAACAAAGCTATTATTTCTTCAAAAGAAATGGAAATGAGGTTTTGTGTGAGGAGTGCTTGATTTAAGTGGAATCCATTTTCAAATGAGCAGCAATTTCTGGGGATATTTGTTAATTGCTGATGTAACAGAAATCAAGGGGAAATGCACCGATGCTGACAATGACATCGTTTTCCTTAATAATCTTATCTACTTTTTATGTTTTATCAGGAGATCCTTCAATATGGCCGCTCGTTTGAAGTCGAGAAAATACTCTCTAATGAAAGGTATCAAACACTTAAGGTCAGTGGATGAAAAATAACTCTGTCATTGTCAATTCCTTGGCCTCTGTTTGCCGTCTCCATTTGGCTATGCTTTGAAATTATAACTCAAAATAGCCTGTCTTGCTGCTTTTGCAATTGCTGTCTTTAAGGACACGGAGCCTTCGAAACTCTGCTCCTTTCGAAGACAGCGCTCATGTCACAGCGTGTCCTCTTGATTATGTCCTTACTTCTTTTCCTGCCAGCTGTTCACGAGTGTGTTTGGGGTTGGAGTGAAAACAGCTGAGAAGTGGTACCGCAGAGGGCTACGCTCATTCAGAGACATTCTTGCAGAGCCCAGCATTCATCTAACCCGGATGCAACAATTTGGTAGGAGCACGACATAAACACCTCACTGTGTTTGCTTTATAGGTGCAAATTACGGATTGAAAAAATACAGCAGGACTTTGCTTCCAAGACAGACTCAAACAGCCAGTAGTTGAATTCCTCCAGGGTGCCGGCCATTTGGGGCTTTTTGTCCTTTGTGTCCCGTAGGAGGCTGTTTATCTCAGGCACTCGCTGTAATATGTTTTCTTCCAAGTGAGATGAGATGTGACCAGCGGGGGAGCTTACAGTCAAAACACTATGGAAAAAGCAGCAAGGGTATGTGTAATGAAAATCTTCGAATAGTGGCTGTGAAGGGTAAAGCTTGCTGTGGAATGCACACAAGCTCTCATTAATCAGCTGGGCAGAGAGGGCCATCAGAGGCTTTCTGTGGGAGTTTTGATTTGTTTAGCACATTGTTGGTGCATGTAGAGGGAGATGTCGCATATTTCTAAGAGGATCTCTCCTTTGTTAATTGTCTTTTTTTTTAATACAATGTCATTTGGTTTAATCACAGAGTTTAGAGGAGGGGTGTGTTTGTGTTTAAATTTGCTTTTACATAAATAAGAATAACAAAATAAGATCGAACAAAGACCAGGGTGCAAGTTGTGGTGTGTACAGTATTAAGACAAGAATTTTCAATTTATACTGTGAATGTGGTGATGATTCTCTGAGGTGATGCCATGCTGAAATATGAAAAGATTGGATGAGTCAACATAAATACAGCAGTGTGGGAGCATCCAGACGTGCAGATAGCATTAACCCCAGTTGTTGGCAGTGATAGAACTCCCAGAGAGTATTTCTGAGTGCAAATGGCTTAAAGGAAACTACTGATGTTGAGTTTTTTTTTTTTTTTTTTTTTTTTAATTCATCTGCATATTTTTCTGCTACTTCAGACCTGCCTCAGCTTGTGCTTGATGCATATGGCTCGACTGGAGAAAGTAATTCAAAACAATATGTTGTGCTGCTCACAGGACCCCCCATTCAATTTGAAATGTCACCCGATAATATATTGCACCGACAGACATCTTCATCAAACCAGTCATAATCCATCATCCCAAGTGCTGCAGTGTCCACTCTGTGCAGAGAAATGACTTCCCTCTTTGTTTCAGACAAGGAGGAAACAAGAAACATCCTCAATATCGGGCAGTGAGTCAACGGAAGACAAAGTCTGGAGATTTGGACATGGAAAATGTCAAGTAGCACAGACATAACAATTTGTTGGGTTGTTGTAAACAGAGAGATATCATAAAGATTTCATAGTGAACTGATCTCGTAGTTGTAGATCCGCCTATTCAAATAACGAAAAGGGAAAATATCAATACTGTCTTTTGCACATTATTAATGTTTGTCTGTGCAATATGGGGAAACGACAAACCACAAAAGTGAGTCGTCTGATGTCTGCAGGATTGAAGATGTTACATCAATCACAATTTAGTTCAGTCTCTGCTGTGGCATTAAGCCCCCTGTGTCCTGTGCACTAGAGAAGCCTTATATCAGGCAGCAGAGCAGTGCTACGCATTACATTTTACCTTAACTTTAATTCAACCTGACTCTCCACTTCCCCAGAGCAAATGGCTATGATTGATGGCTGGCTCCGAGACTAATAGCCACGTGGTTTTTTTCCCTGCAGGTTTTCTGCATTATGGAGACATCTCCAGGGCTGTCAGTGAGGCTGAGGCCCGAGCCCTAGGGAACATTATTGACGAAGCTGTCCGTGCAATCACACCGGACGCTGTACTAGCACTGACAGGTGGCTTTCGCAGGTACAAGACTTGTCTCCTCTCTTCAGTGTTAATATGGTAGTTGAGAAAGAATGGCACTTTCGATTTGCCGTTCTTTCTTTCTTTTTTCTTTTTTTTTTTTTCTTTCTCAAATAAAATAAGCACAGTTGCATTTTGTTGTCACACTGGGTATTCACAGGAGGTTGCAAAAACATTAAAATATCTTAAGGGGGTCTCCCTGATTCCCTTGCCCATCCCTGCTAACTCACAACTACCACAGCATGGAGGAGTACAGTATGTGTCTGTGTGTGTGTGTGTGTGTGTGTGTGTGTGTGTGTGGGTAGAGCTCTTGAATGCTTCCTCCAATTGATGCATCTCTAACTTATAAAATGAGATAACTTGACAACAGCAGATAAACACGGTCTCTTTATTCGTGATCATGCAAGACAGAAACCTGCACGCACAGGTCATGCATGTCACACCGTCGTAATTACATTAAGCAGATGAAATGCAGCAGGCTGTCAATCACGCAGCGCTACAGAGAGCGTGGCGAGCGCTCTTTAAAAGCTACCTACTGAGCGAGGCTATTTGCTCACAGCCTGCGCCTGCCTCTGTCGCCTCCTCTTTGTGCTGCTCTTTTTTTATGTGCGGTGCTTTGTGCCTGAGTAAGCATGGAGCACTCTGCTCTCTGGCGTTGTAAAAATCTAGCCATAACCACTGGCTTGTGCGATAAATAATTCAAAAGCAGTCTGGCGGTAAGGACAGGCGCTTGCCTCTCAACAGGGGTGACAAACCTGCCACTGCTTAGCCGATGGGCTTTAATACTGCTTTGGCCACAGCCGGCGTATGTAGTCAAGACGAGTCGTATCTTCTCTCCTGAAGCCTCTGAGTTTTTCAGCTCTTCTTCTGCGTTTTCAAAAACGTGGCTGGTTACCCGTAGATTCCAGCTTATTCCACTTTTATACTCAAAAAAAGAAAAAAAGGAGAAAAGAAAAAAATTGTCAGTGACTTTGAGCTAATGTAGGATTGGACTGCAGTGTATCAGAATAATTATAGTTTTTTTTTTTATTATTTTATTTTTCATTAGTTTTTATTTACAGTTAGTTTCCACAGTGGCTTTGCTCATTGCAATTTCGTTTTTATTGTTTTAAAATGTTCATTATTACATTAGTTTTTATTACTTTCAGTATTAGTTTTATTGATTTATTTATTTATTTGGTATAATAAGGGTGGTATTTGTTAGGGTCAGGATTTAAGTGTGGGTATTACAATACAAACACAACACTTAAACACTGACAAAGACTAACACTTAATATTTTTATTCTAATTTAGTTAGTTTGGTAAGTACACCATATTGTTTCAGTTAGTCTTCTGAAGTCTAGTTTTTATTTTTTATTTCACACCTTTTTCTACAACTAGTTTAATTTCATTTTTTTGTTTAAATGCAATAACTTTGTGGTTTATACATCTTAATTTGTCACAGCGGTTGTAAGTTCATGATATTTTCCCTGAGTAATGAGTCTCCCAAAGGCGCAAGAAGAAAAATAAAGTCCACCTTTAATCTTCAAAAAGGAGAAATGACAGCTGGAATGATGGCTGATTATGTAAATAACATCTCCTCGGGGGGGAAACTGTGGCGAGAGAGGTGGTGAGAGCGATCATAGCTAACATCAGGAGCGAAGGGGAGGAACGGCACCAGAGTCATGAGTCAGGACGCTGCTGCAAAGCGTAAAGGGGCCTGGGAGAAAGATTTTTATATCTTCAAACTTGGGCAGATGAAGCACACATTTATCCCGTCTGATATTTGGTGCAAGCTTGGGGAGCATTACATGAAGCTAATTGGAATCATGCGGAGCTATAATTGAAGAACGATAACTTGTACATTGTAAGTCAGCAAGTGAGTAATTTATCTTTATCTTACTGAAAAGCAGACTCTGTAGACATGGTTTCAACGGTGTAGGAAGCATTACAAAGCCTATGCGCTCACAAAGATGTCAACAGCGCCACTAATAACCCACTAACTCTCTTCGCTGTGACATTTGAAAATGCTCCTTCCAGACTCTTGTCAAAGCTCAATTTAATTACCTATAATTTCCAGCATGATTCAAACTCTCTTATTAGCTTTGCGGCTCATCTTTCCCACCGATGGCCCCTGTCAAAATTGGAAATAAGCAGTGTACTCCTTTGCATATTCGCAGATATCTCTGGCAAATCTTTCATCTCTGGAAAACACACACAAAGGAGCGCAAGCGTGCGTCCCCAAAGTTTCACCAAATAAGCGCTGTGCTCCGGTAAACTCGAGCCGTCATCCACTTCAGAGGGAAACAGCATGGCGGGGATTTGTTGATGCCGCTGACATTAGCCTTATTGAAAGGACAGCTGTGGAAGGCAGGTGACAAGTCTTAAAGCGGTTTGTTGGGGAAGGATTAAAAATAGATTAAGCTGAAAATACAGCTTCTACAGCACGGTGTGTGAAAGGCTCATGTGGTGTCAGTGTAGTGCTCTATTTATTTCTGTGTGAGGCCAACATGTCCCCGCGGTGGATCTTATTCAACATTAGACTATCTGTAATGTAACCGAGGGTGACACTGATCGAGGGTGGCAACAGTGTCCGCTCTCCAGTCCTCCGATAACGGCTGAACGTCATTGCCAACAACTGAAAAACATAATCATTATCAATAAATTTGTGCATATCATGAGGGTTAAAACACTTATGGCTGAAGTCTGTGCCTCAGAGAGGAGATAGAAAGAATTTAACTCCGAGAAGAGAGACTTAGGCGACTGGATTTTTCAATTCGCTCTATTCACCACAGCGCCATGTTTGGTTAACTGACTTCATGCGGGGGATTAGACGCACAAGTGCCATAGACTCCAATGTTAAACCTCTGCTACAAAAATACTATTTCAAGAGTAGCGCTGAATGAAGTGACACAGAAAATCACACTATTATAAATCCAAATCCTTATTAAAAGACCTCAAATGTGTTTAACTGCCGCAGTTTAGCGTGATATAAAATGAATGGAGGTGAATGGCTGCTCCTCTGATTGACGTTCATTCATTCTAAAGCAATAGATCAACAGTAAGAAGCCACGGGAAATGTTTTATTGTACAGTAGCCACTGAAATCATCTCCAGCCGTGACTGCAATTAACACTACAGTTGAAATAGTGTTTTTATCTCAGAATTTTAACATTGGAGTCGATGGCACTCACTTCGTATTCATATTCGTGTGGTGTTTCCACTCCATATATTCAAAAATGTGTTATTTACTTATTTACAACCTGTTTGCCAATGCCTCTGATTATAATTTAATTGTTACTCCCCAATCCTCATTCTATGTTTGTTATTGCGCTTTTTATTTAATCATATCATTTAATTGGTTTAGGATAATCTAATCTGGTCTAATTTCTTTATTTTTATTTTTCCCTGATTTTATTTTCTTTGTTGAGGTTTTAGTTAAGTGTTGTCTTTGTCTTGTTTGTTACTTATTATTTTATTTTGTCTTTCTGTTCTTTGGATTGTGCTGCTTGTTACTGTTTCTTGCTTTTGTGTGGAAACGAGATGCTGCATCTCAAGGGGTTATCCCACGGTAAATAAAGAATTGTTATATGATGGCACTCACTTAACCAAACAGAATAAGGAGAAATGGGCGCCTTAATGGCAAAAGAGGATGTAATTTTTTTTGTAAATTGTCAATATGATTTGCAAACAGACATCTGATATTCAGTGGTACATGAACTCGTTTTTGAATGTGATATGGTTCGTATTTTGGGATGAATTTGGTAGCTGCTGTATATTTCTATATATATCATATGGACTCTGGCCCTCTTAATATACTAGAGCTCAGTTACCGTAAAGCCACTGAGGAAGGCAGAAGCCAGAGGGTTCGGCTGTTTTTAGTGCATCATTTTTCTAATGAAGCAAAAAGACTCGGTTTGAGGTTTCTCAGCTCCATACTGAATTACAATGAGATTTATTTGCGGGGTGAGCACATCGGCCCTTACACTTTTAAAAACAGCTATACAAACTGCATTATCAGCTACGCAGGAAAAAGCAAGATGTCTGATCAGATTGCTTTCTCTGCTGTGTTCTTAGCTTATATCTTCCTGTTATATCACCAAGTGTTTTTTTTTTCTTTTCCTTAACTGAATTCAGTAAAAACAAGTAATCTGCAAGATAGCAGGGCAGATACGGGCTAAAATGATGCACTACCACACACTCAGCTGTTTTTAACTATGCTTGTTTTCCTCTCTCCATCCAGCTACTCCTTATTGCCTTATTGGTGAACTTTCTCCTCACTGCAGAGGAGAATATTCTTGAAATTTCCAGCAGCACCAAAGCAACACTTCCAACGTCTGTATTATTCATACGTGTCACCCTGTCGTCCACACAAACTTGTAAATAGCCATGTATTTTTTATAGGTTCTGCGTAGAAACACTTAATAATTTACCGTTTTTCCTCACGCAACGGAGGTGTACACCTGCAAAATTCAAGCCAGGCGTGAGCTTGTAGACTCGCTGCTGTGTCCGTGTCAGAGAAACCAGTGTTGCTCCTAATTACGGAGCCGCTGTGTGCTAAAAGTCCATCAAAGTTAAGTTTTCGCCAGAATCTTCTCAGCCATATGCCCCGCTGGGTGGGGGTGGATGCCTAATGCTAAATAAAAACATTGTGCTCTGAAGGTGCACCATGGGAGCTGGAGAGAAGTTTAAAAAAAAAACCCTCTTTGCTGGAGAGAGTGTGCCTGACATGCTGTCGTCTCTTTTTTTCTGCTGACTGGGGTTGATTCAGAGGAAGTATCTGTACAGACCAGACACATACTAATGCTCTAGTGCAATCAGTAAGAAGCTAAAAAATGTAATACCATGGCGTCTTCTGCTCAAATAAGCTCAAGGAGCACCAATTCCCATGTCAGCCCCTCACAAACACACACACACACACACACACACACACACATACAGGCACACACACACAGACAAACACGTCTTGATAAAATAATGGTGTTTTTGCGAGCTGATTGGAGGTAAACTGAATTTATGCTGATGATCTCGCTCCCCCTTTGCTTTTGCTATTCATAGCACACATTTATGCAGCGCGCTGGAGTGTGTTTTGCCAGCACAGCAGAGGCTAGCAGTGAGATTCACTTTAACAACTTTAGTGCTCTGTATGAGTTAGAAGTGTTGTGGAATATCTTCTTAGCCAATTAAGAGTGCTGGAAGGTTTCAGAGAAAGCTGCTCTTTCAGCAGATGGGAATCTATGGTGCATCTTCAAATAGTCTTGTCTTACCAGTTAACTCATTATAGAAGTGTCTAGTTTTCACTTAAGCAGACATAAAAATGCCTATATCCATGGCGATGAGGAACAACAGGAGGAAAACTAAGCATTTCCTGCCAAGATATGCGGTCACACTCAAAGTTACAGTGCATATTAAATGACTGTGTGACTGAGGGAGCACCTGCTGTGTGAACCTGTAAGCCAGACATTCATTCTGCTAATGCCAAAGGGGTACATTCTCTGTCCCACTAACACTAACCATTAACATTATCATGCCTTGTGGAGCTCTAAATGGCTGTTTTCGCGTCCTTCCTTGCCCCCTGAATTAGCCATGGTGACCTTTGAAGCTTTCCCACAAGCCATTTGTGGCCTCTCTCTATTCCTTTAATGTTCTTCTCTCCTGCTCCCATCATTCATTTGGCAGAGGCAGCGAGGAGAGATCAAACACTGAGCCTCGCGGCAACCCGAGGCTTCTTTTGTGCCACATCGCCTGAAACATTTGCTCTCATTTTATTCTGCTGTTAACTGTGAGATGGGCGCTTATGCGTGTGTGATTTTTGCCTATTGTTTATCAAAGAGACTGCATGTCATAGTGTGTGTGTGTAATGATCAGCCTGAAACAATGCCTGGCCTCTCAGCAGGTAGCAGTGGAGCTGGCTAGACCCACTTTGCTCAGGTTTTGAGGCGTTGGCCAATCTTTTTCTGCGCACTACAGGATCACAGCCTGGCAGGGTGCAGCTTACATCCTTTGAGGGGCAACTTCACCAGTCACAGATTGTCTCTTTGTGTCAGCACAGTCTTGTTCTCACTTTTATGTCTGATGAAAAAGCCGAGCAGCCAGTGCCATATGAGGCCAATTTAGTGGGTCCCTGTGATGTGATCACAGGAGCTCATCATTTTGCATCCCCATTCCACACTGTGCCATCTGAGTCATTCTCTGTGGACAGATGGTTTAAATCTGATTACGCAGGTAAATACTTAGACATCCAGTTCCCTATTATGGATTGTTGACTTGGCAGGTTTTTGTCCCAATAGACTGCAAGTAGTTGGTCTGTTGGCTCAAGCTTATTTGTCTTGGTGCTGCCTTGAAATAACAAGACTTGGCAAAACCTGTATAAGGCTGGACAGGGACGACACGTAAAATGTTTTTCACCTCGAGTCCATGAACGGCGGTTGTACCGGACAGCAGTTTTCAAACCTTGATTATTTACACAGTTAAATATATTTTTCATTTGAAATAATTACCAAAGTCTGGACCTTGGTATCCTTATACTGGCTGTGGCCATAAATGTAACCCTGCCTCAATAAGACCTTGAAGATACAGTAATCATTCGCTAACAATTATTGCAGTAGCAGCACAACTACACTGAGAAAGTGGCTGTTCTGAAGCTTTGAAGCGTCTTTCCAGGAAACATATTGTGAGGCGCATATCAAGGCTTTTTAAAATGATGTATGTGCTGACATAAGCTACCGATGGGCCGACCAGCAGCCATAACCAACTTATAGGCAGCCATAACCAACTTATAGGCAGCCATAACCAGTCCAGTCCATGACCAGACCATAGTCACTGACGCCTACGTCGTTACCACAGCAACCCCTCCAGATAGCTTAGTGATGTCTGGACACACAAATCCCATCTGATTACTTACAAATTACAGTGTGGACAGTCTGTCTTAAAGATCAGATTTGAGAGACAAATCTGATTTATCTGCAGTCCGAACAAAGGCAGAAAGACTAACACTCAAGGGAAGAGGGGAACAGAGAAACACAAAGAAAATACCAGAGTCCAGGCTGGAGCTGTGACAGAAACATTTTTACTATACAAAACTGTTTTCCGAGTCGTTTTAAAACTCAAGATAATTAAGCAAATTGCAGCCTGTGACCGGGGGTTGTGAGTTGTGATCGCTTCCCTGGGATCGCAAGCCAAAAAGTTTGAGGAACATTGCTCCAAAGTTAATGTTCATGGCACTTAATGTTTTCCTGCTCGAATGGAAGTCACTGAACAGAGCATGTCTTTCTTCCATTACATTTAAAAGTGGGGAACTTTAAAATTAAAAATTGAGTCTGGAATCGGTAGATACACTACTGCCGTGTTTTGGAGAGTGTTTCTTTGTTCATTTGGGTTATTGATATTTCCACAGCAAAATCAAAACACTCAAGTCAGTGAGCTCCCCGGCCTCCTGAGGTATAAACTGTAAAGTTTAGTAGCAGCTGCAACAACAACAGGCAGGAGCTTTGCATTTTTTGCCTTGCCTCATTATTTAGTCTATTGGTGTCATCCCTGAGGGAAATCTTCACTGAAGCCAAAATAGATGACATTGTTCAACATGAAGTCAACAGTGACTGGATCTTACCTAACCAAGTGTAAAATCTTGACCATTGAACAATGAACCCATTGCTTTAACCAAGTCAGAGCCCCAGTCTGCTGTCTAAGAGACGACCAATGAAATAAAAGTCCAGTCACCCAAATCAGAGTGATGGAAAAAGTGAGTCCTGTAACTAATTCAGTGATCCGATCCCGGGAAAAAGCTTTACTATGTCTGTTGTGTGCATAATTGATGCATAATCCAAGTGTTTTTTTGTTTGTTTGTTTGTTTTTTGCTGATCTTTTCAGTGTATCTTTTCCTACTTGATAATCACTTGATAATCACTTACAGTTCTGCATCTGTAACACATCCTGCTTGCAGTTATGCTGACAGAGAAAGTGCATTGTGTAAGCCCACTCAGGCTCCATATGGATCTGCTTTATTACACTGATCCAAGTAGAAAATGATGATTCTCATAAAAGTTAAAGCTCTGACAGCTGAGGCAACAAAAAGGGAGCATTTAGACTTAACAACTTAGGACAAATTACTTGTTTGAATAATGAAAAAAGTCACCGCCATTAGCATGGTCTCTGCTTTTAATAGCCCCGTCTGCCACCTTCCCCATGCACTAGTAAAGGAGTGTGACTAAAAGATAATTCTCTTTTCATTATTTCCTGGACACAGTGAGCGGTTACTAGCGCTACATTTCTCTCTCTCTGCCTCCAGGGGGAAGGAGTTTGGTCACGACGTAGACTATCTTCTGACGACACCTGAGCTGGGGAAGGAGGAGGCACTGCTGCTCAGTGTGATCGATAGACTGAAACATCAAGTAAGCTTCTTTATTTATTTTTTTCCACCTCACCAAATATTCCAAATGGACATGTAGATGAAGCCTGTTGACCCAATCACGCAGTATTTTAGAGTTTAATCAGTTTGATAGCAAGTTAATTGTGTGTTATGAGGAATCCAGGTGTCTCATTTTAGTGTGGCACTGAACAAAATGAAGAGAAAATCTTATTTTTAGCATTATGATGGCATTTATCATCTTGACAGGGATTCAAAGTCTTGCTCAAGGTCACTTTAATGGGAGACATTGCACTGACCGACATAGTAGTGGTTGTTGCTCGAAGTGAGCCTCAAACCTTCCAGTTATGGGACGTTCTTTCTAACCACTGGGTCACTCTGCCACCCCTGCATGTATTTTTTTTTTTTTTTTTATCACCTGCTGTAAACAGGATTTTCCTTTGTGAATAACAAGATAAGATTGGCATGACCTGACTTGATTTAAAGTCCCCATGAAATGACCTCACATAACTTGGGTGGGTGCGAATTAAAATTTCAACCAATAAAACCTTTGCAAATGTTTAAATATCCTCTCTCATCCATCTCATCCCATCAAATAAAATTTTGTGTTTCTCCCCCAAACTGGGGTCCCATTAGTTTGCACTTGAACGATCCTTCCCTGCACCATGTCCTTCCCAAACGTCCTGTCTTCGGTGTCTCCAAGTGACTGCGGGATATAACTATTTGAACCTGAGCCAAAGTCCTTTTTTGTGAAATTTTATATTAACTAATTAAAACTAATTAACATGCTGTTGATAATAATAATAATAATAATAATAACAACAACAATAACAATAACAATAATCATAATAATAATAATGATAATTATTATTATAATTCATTTTATTAGTGGCGCCTTTCATGACACTCAAGGTCACCTTATAAAGCAAAAACAGAGCGTTATGGAGGGGGGGACTTGTAGATGGTCTTGTATGTCAAAAGTAGGATCTTGTATTGGATGCGGTGAGTAATGGGGAGCCAGTGTAGCTGCTGTAAGACGGGAGATGTGACAGGTAGATGGGGTCCGGGTAATGATGTGGGTGGCAGAGTTCTGAACCAGCTGAAGTTTATGGAGTGACTTATGAGGGAGACCAAACAGAAGGGAGTTGCAGTAGTCAAGCCGGGAAGTGACTAGACTATGGACCAGAATAGCAGTGGTGTGTGGGGTGAGGGAGGCACGGAGAGGATTAATGTTGCGAAGGTGAAAGTAGGCAGATCGGGTAATGCTACTGATGTGGGCTTGGAAGGATAATGTGCTGTCGAGGATGACAACCAGACTCTTAACCTGTGGGGAGGGGGAAACAAGTGAGCAGTCAGTTTTTAGAGAGAGACTGTCCGTTTTGGATAATGTGGATTTAATGCCAATGAGGAGAACCTTGGTTTTATTGCCATTTAATTTGAGAAAGTTTGATGAAAACCAGGATTGGATCTCAGATAAGCAGTCAGAAAGGGAAGGTGGTGGTAGGGTGGAAGTGGGCTTGCCAGAGAGGTAGAGATGGGTGTCATCCGCGTAACAGTGGAAATTGATTTTGTATTTATGGAAGATATTGCCAAGGGGAAGAAGATAGGTGATGAAGAGTAGGGGCCCCAGGACGGAGCCTGGGGGCACACCTGTGACAACAGAGGATAGATGAGATCCGAATGATTTGGGTTGGACGAACTGAGTGCGGCCGGAGAGGTAGGATTGATGGCATATTTGCTGTGGCTGGAGGCTGTCACCATGCTCTGCTGCTTAGAAATGTCAAAAGCCTCAATCAGCTTGTTGGGTCGCACCTGTCCTGGTTGACAGTGCCAATAAAGGCTGTTCACAACAGAGCTGTTACAGTATTAACTAGATTAATCAACCACAGGTGCTCCTACTGCAATCTCACAGACACACAGATGCAGATAGATTAGCTGGTGCAACACGATAATCTTCGGCGAACCTGAATGAAATACTTACAGGTAATTACCATGGACCTGCTGTCACATCAACATATTTCCATCACCCCGTGTTATTTTACGTTCAAATTTCAGCACGTCAGTAAATAATAATAATGTCTTTACACTGTAATGGAGAACTTAGCAGAATCACTATCTTCAAGCAGAGGCACGATCTCCAAGTTTCAGTTTCTGCCTCTCTCTCATACCTGGTGAGCTGTCAGATTACTGTCTGATATGCCTTAACATCTGTAACATCTATAACCTTTGTATGACCTGTTTTCTATAAATGCACTGAGCACTTGGTCTTCGTTGTCAGCCTGTGTCAGTCAGGCTGTCAGGTTGATCAGACACTGTACTGACCCCTTTGCAAAGGCTTATAATAAAACTCACAAGGACAGTCTTGGTCCTAAGAACTTTCCATTTTCAGATTTTTTTCCCCACCACAACACTTACGTTACCTGCTTGGTTGATGACATTTTCATTCTGCCAGACACGAGATGCTGGAGTTGGCGGCCATGGAGCGACAACATGTGGAAAGTTATGGATTTCATCTAAAGTCCCCTATGAAATGAACTCTCATCACTTTTACTTTCTAGAAAACAGTGCATCTTTAATGGTGACCTCATCCTGCACTTATAGGTTTAACTAAAAAAATCCAGCTTATTAAACGGTCACAGATTTTTGGACAATCTCACTCCTCCACCCTGTTTTTCCGCCCAGTTTCTCTCCCTAAATTTTATTCCACTGGTTTACTCTTTTCAGTGATTCCTGCCTGTCTTATGTCCTGCCCAACATCATTTGCTCAGCACAAAATATTTCAGATAATGAAGGTGCGATGGCATTTCATGGGGTCTTTAAAGGACTACCAGAAACTGTGTGATGTCAGCAAACTGTCTTCTTTGTGGCAGGTGTTGAGCCATCATCAGTGAGTCTAGTTTTCACTTCCCATGCACTGAGATTTCCACCAGTCACCATGCACAACACCTGAAATTATTTGGAGAAAAAAGGATGACTCCACACTGTCTCACTGGTAACTCCAAAATGTGATTTAATATGATAAAGCCAAGTGTATTTTTTTTTTTTTTTTACATAAAGATCCTGTCCAGTTTTAAGTTATTGCAATATGAACAATCATTACACACAATCATTATTGACTCCCAGGGAAAAAAAATAATCTGCTTGTGCTCCATGCCATGATATTGAATGATATTACCTTTACAAAAGATGGAAAATGTGACCGTGACCAGCGAGTGTGTCATTTCCTGGTGAGCGGAGTATATCATAAAGTTGGCTATGGATAACATCACCATCATATTAAGCTTATTTAGACAGAAAAGTTCAGGGGAACCTCCTAAATCCGCAATTCTTCCGTTCACTGTCAGTGGAAGATGTTCGTTTGACTGGACCTATTTGCTTGTCGTTGATGAAAAAAAAAAAAAACATGAATAGTTTAATTACTATATTAAGAGCATATCTTTGAGCCAAGAGCATACTGTGTGTTTTGATAATAAAGCATTAAATGGAGCTGGTCATTTTTCCACTATTCAGAGCTGTGGCCTTGGACACTCATTGTATTTTTTTTTTTTTTTTTTTTATTAAAATGGAGAGAGAGATAGGCGGTATGAGTTCCCTCAATTTAGCAGCCTTTAATGGAAAAGGGATTGGGATAAGGTGAGTGAAATGGTAAAAGAGAAATAGTACAATTTAGAAGCAGCTTACTTTAAGAACTTTCAGCAGGGCTTTCAAGGGCCATGGGCAGCGCCAGAGACTCCTTAATGGAAAATGGATCTCTTAATGGAAAATGGACAAAAAAGGAGAGAGAGGGTATGTGGAGAGAAAGGAGGATGGGGGGATGAATTTGAGAGAAAGGCAGAGAGAGAAGAGAGAGACAGTGATTGACTGATCAAGGCAGGGTGCAAGAGAAAGCAGACAGAGTGAGAGACACGAGAAAAAAAATGTGTGAGTGAGATAAAACACAGAGCCCGACAGTGGTTTTGTTTACATACACATAATCATTTAATTATTTGTAATTATTACTAAACGATGACAGTAATTTACCACTGATACCACATTTACGTGACAAACCTCAATGTACTCCAGACATATTCAATAATAATGCACATCCTATAAATACATATTACAGCGAGGTCATAATAAGAAGATTTATTCTGTAAACAGATGGACAAGCGTTCCAAACATGTTGTTAATGTTTACGCATATTATTTTTTATTTTATCCAGCTTCCAGACTTTGCAGGACTTAATTTTAACCAAATAGTATTTTTTTTTTTTGCATTCAGATAGATGATTATCGCTGATTTGTTACACACTTGTGCATCACTGAAGCAACTGGCAGGGAGAGCTGGTGGCCACAATTTTTACATTCATGTTGTAATAAAAGCGTTTTGCTATTGAAGACGCCAAATGGCATAAAACACGGGACAGCGGAGCGACGATGATGTCCAAGTTGTCACTGTCATTTTGTCGGCAGAGGCGATTCAAAGGCAGATTGAGGGAAACAAAACAGTCGAGGGAGAAATATCGCTGCATTTGTGAAAACTGGGCTATCAGTGTGATCCTGAGCGATGCCGAGTAAAAATGAAAGACACAGGAGTAGGGCTATAAAAAACTGAAGGATGTGGATGTAGAGTGGACAGAAATGTCCACTCCAGCTCTGTGGAGATGTCCACTTCACATGTCAGTCAACTTTTTCCACCATCCCTACAACTGTTACTGGTCCCCTTGCAGTAAAGTGAAACACAGACGTTAATTGGAACCACATCTAGCACCAGTTCCTGTTTAGGCAAGTTTTTTTTTTTTCTTGTTACGCAGTGGAAACAGACTCTTTCCCACCTTTTCACTGACTGAACCACCTTGCCTATTTTATTGGAGCTAAGTTTAATGTTAGCCAGAAAAAAAAGCAAGTTCTTTGTTCCACCTGTTCTCTGCCAGTTAGATTATATCTTCCTCCAGGGCAGCTCTGCCTCTGAGAAATGTTTGATGAGCTGAAACTCAAATTTGCAACATGCTGACCTTTAATATTGCTCCACGGTACATGCCGGTACGAAACAGCATGAGCAGAGTCGGACATTACATGCACCGGACGTTACATCGAGGGCCAGTGCGAATGGGCAGCAGGCCACGGATATAAGTCATAACGGCACATACATATCATTCTGCAAATAAATAATGGAGGGGCATGGGGAAGGTCTTTCCTCTGGCAACACTATCTTCTTCCTTAGATAAATGTCCAGTTGGAGAGGGTCATAAGAGGAGACAAGTGTTTGATGAAGAGCAGGGCCGCTGTGTCTAGTCTAGCTGCAGGCTTCTCTTTGTCATCGCCGGGTTTAAAAATAAATCCCTCCATCCTCTGTCCTCCCTCCATCTCCACCTCCACACACTGCCTCCTCTCCTTCAGAGGTCCATCCTGACGATAATTACCTCCCGTGTTATCATGGAACACTCACCACTTACAGCCACTCCTGTTCACTATAGGTAAAGGGAACGGGGTGAAGGTGTGAGTGTGAATGTGTGTGTGTGTGTGCGTGTGTGTGTGTGTGTGCATGTCGGGAGGGGGCGAGGCTGCTGGGGATCAGGAGGGTACAATGACTGTGAGGTAATGAGGTAGGCGAATGGGGAAAGGGGTAGGGCAGGCATAAAAGGGGTTTTAGGGACCTAAGCGGGACGGTGTGTTACAACCACAGGCTCCCTTTCGAACGCCGGGTGGAGCAGAGACGGAAAGGGACCGGTCTGCGGGGACGGGGGCACAAGAGACAGTGATTAAGTGGAGGTAGCAGAGGTTGACTCTAAGTCGTGTAACCTTGTCATCTGCAATCGAGCCCCTGGGGGCCCACGTGTCTTCACTCAGGCCTAATATCATGGGCAGTCCCTCCACCTCCTCCACCCACTCCCCTCAGCACCCCCCTTCAGCCTGCGGGGAGTTAAAAATACATCTATCTAGAAACGTCCTTGTAAAAACGGGTTCATCATTTTTTTTTTCCTCCTGCTGATTCTGAAAGCATAACTCGGGGGCAGAGGCAAGGTCAGCCACCAGCTTCTATGGCAGACAGATGAAATTCAGCTTGGCCCTGGTAATAGCAACGGAGACACAGAGGGAGCCATGTTTCATCTTATCTATCTATCTTATGCCTCTGAATACAGCATGAGTGCTATTTTCTGAAGACAGAGCCCTATATGTATCGCCACCATTATGATTCTATTCAGCTCAGCTTTATCGTCCTTTTTTTCTGGTCAGAGCCAATATGGTCCGAGATCTGAGAGCTTCCCCCTCTGGTCGAATCGGCGCTTCAGCAAGAGTCAGCTGTTGTGGGTTATTTTTCCAGTCGGAGTCTTAGTCACTTTGAAATCCAAATAAAATCCGAACAGCGACGATTGCTCTCGCTGAAGTTGAGAGGACACACACACACGCACACACGCACGCACGCACGCTTTAAAACGCCGCACTTTAATTTCACCAATCAGTCTCGTTTGTTCCGGCAAAGCTCTGAATCAAAGTCAAAGCGCGGTTCAAACACGCCTCGCTAACATACGCTAATCTGCGCCTGGAAGGCAGCGTTTGAAGCCTGTCTGTGAATCGGAAGGAGAGAGGAAAGTGACATTAGATCACAGCACCTTGCGTCCCTGACGACGTCATGCCTGTCCTCTGGGTGCTGGGAGGGTGGGGGGGGCGGTGTTGGTGGCTGGCTGGCTGCAGAAACCGCTCATCATGCTCTCTCCAAAAAAATTAAAAAATAAATAAACGGCTAAATAATCACAAAAACGCTGCGGTTTTGATCACAATTTCAAAAGTCTTGTTCACTTGACTCTGTGTTTTCCCCCCCTTTTTTTTTTCTTCCTCTTTTTGCCACTCAGAGGCAAAGCTTTGGGGGAAAGATTATCTTCCCGCTGTCCTCCTCTGTAATTCCCTCTGTAAACAGTTCTGGTGGAATAAGCTTACTCTCAGATGCTCGCTGACATTACCTGCTGCGTGGGAGATGATTACAGAGCGCTATTGGGCTAAACAGCCCCCGGCGCCGCTGAGACGGGAACTTCATGACATCCTGTTTTTATGGTGGATTTGTGAGTGTATGTGTGTCAGAGAGAGAGAGTAAGAGCGAGAGCGAGAGAAAAACCCAGCCGTACTGTATGCAGAGAGGTGGGCAACAAGCCTCATCCGATGAAGGGCATCCGCATTCAGGCACTTAATGGTCTGTGCGACTGTCACCATAACTCATTAATACTTTTCTCTTAAGGCATCAATACGATTCAAGGCTAAAGGAAGTGTAGCGCCAGGAGGGACCAAAATATCTGACAGAATAATAAGTGACCTACATTTATGGCCTTATGTACGAGATGGGCTGCAGACATTCTTCCACAACTTGTCTCAAGTGTGGCTCGGGGGGATTTTAATTTCAGATTAGTCAGTGTTTAAGTCCTTTTATGCTGTCATTCTGGCCTCATTATCTAAGTGGGAGCTGTCACTGCCTTTAGCTAAGCTATTACTGAACGTAAAGGGGAACTGTACGAATCCCTCTCCCTGCCTGCTACTGGAAGTTGAATGGTTATCTGTAATTGCAGATACAGGGAGGTCCAAAGGTGAAGCGAGGGGGTGACATCGGGGATTTTTGGGCTCTGTGCGGGCGACTAACCCGTCAACCCCCGAAGATCATTAGAGGAGATCGCGCCGTTTCTCTGCGATCTGGTGCCGGCATGTCAGTCAAGCCCTCCGCTGTCATTTAATGACTCCATCTCCGCCTCCTCACTCAGTGCCCTCTGGGAAGCGCTGTCCTCTTCTGATAAGTGGCGGTGTGCCGAAAGACGGTCAGAAAAGACTGTTTAGCACGGGCCATTCTGCCTATGCTGACAAGGTGTTTAATGTTTTGTGATTAACCTCAGTCAGTGGCTGGACAGGATGAGTGGTTGGTTGCTGCACTTCCTTCCCCAATTATTGCTCTTTAAGGAGAGAGCGGCAGATTTATGGCCAGTGAGAGGAGTGCAGTATCCCAACAATTACGCTAGGTGCTGGAATTAAATTGACAATTTGTAATGTTAATCGCCTTAGCACTCCTGGATCCAGGGTGAAGCATAATCAGCAAGGCCGAAGCCCACAGGAAATCAATTCGTGCACTCCCTCTCTCTCTCTCTCTCTCCCTCTTTCTCTCTCTCTTTCACTCCTTTTCTTTTAAGTCCTCTCTACTACCTACTCCTCCTATTTCTGACTTTCTCCTGCTGGTTAAACTGTATTCTCTAACTCTCTTCCAGTCTCTCCATCTCACTTCGTTCTACACTTTTAGCTTTGTTTCTCATCAGTGCCCCCTCTCTCCTCCTCTCTCTCTTCAACGCGCTGACATCTTACTTGGCAGAGATTTCCATTACGTCTACGGAGTGGAACCATTTACCAGCGAATGGGGGTCAGCGTCCCTCTCCGGCTGAATGGAGGCTCGTCTCCCTGTTGAATCTTAGACTCTCCCAGCCCTCTCTCACCACTCTGGGCTCAAATTAAACTGATGACAAGTCTGAGCAGATGTTCACACCGTGGTCCATGTCCTCTCTCAAACATTTATATCCCTGTGGCCGCCTCTGCTCTGAGTCACGACCGCGGCAACCAACACCGCGACTCGAAGAGACATTCAGAGCTGTCACGGCACGCCATGCAAGTATCATAAAACGAGGTGTCCCGATCACAGGAATAGCACTTCAGAATCAAAGCACACAGAAAACAGTGATAAAGACCAGCATGCGACCTTGTCTTCAACCTCCCGAACATAACAACCGACGCTTCAAAAGCAATTAAAAAAAAAAAAAAAGAAAGAAAGTTGATTGTGTCAAAAAAACAAGTGGTAAGTCAAAGACTGTTCAGTGGATGAAAAGATCCCATTCACCGCTCTCACTCGCGGCAAATTTTATTGAAATGTAGCCACATTTCCATCAATGAGATATTTGATGAAGGTTGTAGGAGCACATCATCGTGTTGAATTTTCAGTAAAAAAAATTCCTGCAAGTGAGGGCCGTGTGCTAGACCTTTTGATTCATTTATTTGACTGTGCACAGGCTTTTGCACACCTCCAGGTAGGTGCAAACACCTTTTGTAATGCATTTTTTAAAGCAGACTTTTGCCACAACTTTTCTTCCTTTTTTGAACAAGGTCTTCCCAGATCTTTTTTTGGGGGGGGTTTTGTTTGTTTTCACTGCTTGAAGTAAATGACCACCTGACTTTCCTAAAAAAAAATCTCTCTATCTGGCTTTGCTGCAGAGACAAGCAAGGCCTAAACCTTTTACTTACCTTTGTAACGCCTCTCCTGTTCCCCAGAGTCCCAAAGAGCTAAAGAACTTGCTTCATATAGACGGAGGAATCTGGAGGGTGAGAATAATGTAGTTCAAGGTGAAGGTGAAAAAATGTTACTTAAAGCTGCAGTGGACGACATTTTTAGATAAAAATAGAAGTGTCTTTTCAGCCGAAGTCACACTTAGGCTGAAAAGACAACCTACAAGATGCCACAGCTTCATGCTATTTGCCCACATTACACTCAATCAGGTATAAACACCGGAAGGAAGTCATTTCTGCCCACAAGAAGTGACAAATTAAAACTTAAGAGTGAAAAGTAATCTCATTAACATTACATCTTTCATCTCTCTTGTTCTTTTGGTATAAACTGATATAAAGTGATAGCAGACTGGCTGTTCTGGTATACATGAGAGTGTTGTGTGCTGCGTATTAACATCTTGTCACAAGATTGCTGTGAATCTTCGCTGCCATTTGCTGCCACATGCAAAGTTGTGTTGTGCAGCTTCAAAAGGGAGATTTTTCACTTCTCCTACAACTGTATATCATTGCCTTGAGTCTAGGGAACGCATCTGTGAGGGTTTTTCGAGTGCAGTTTATTCTCTAGTGAGCATCTCCCACCTAAAGAGCTGCAGCACAGGATGCTTTGGGGGCGTTTCTAACACCCAGAGAGAGCTGGTGCTTTGGCTGGCCGGTAGTACTACAAGATCTGCTTGATTTATTCATTTCAGAGGCAGTTTGTTTTCTAAATACCCTCTTGCTTTTATCGCTATTCTCAGAAGTTGATATTCTCTTTTCTCCCTCCAACAGAGCATTCTGCTGTACTGTGACTACCAAGCCTCTACCTTGGATATGGACCAGCTGCCGTGCCGCAGGTTTGAGGCCATGGATCACTTCGCAAAGTGCTTCCTGATCCTGAGGCTGGAGGCCGGACAGGTGGAGGGGGATCTCCAGAGGGTCGAGGGGGACAGCAGGAGCTGGAGGGCGGTGCGCGTGGACTTGGTGTCGCCACCTATAGACCACTATGCCTTCGCTCTCCTGGGCTGGAGCGGCTCGAGGGTATGGGCAATTATGTACACCAGAAGTAGAGAGAAACTAATTAAAATTACTGTAGTTACTTAATTAAGTAGATTCTTTTGGTTCGATAAGAGAACACTTGAACGATCGCCATGGGTAACTTGGGTCATTGCAGTATCAAAACAATAATAGGAAATGAGAAAGAAAAACCATAAAAAGCACAAAAATGGGATTATAGCAAATTGGGCACAGTAATCATAACAAAACTGACAAGTACAGTGTAAAAGTACATTTTCTCTCCAGTAAAAAAAAAAAAAAAAAAAAAAATTCAAGCTGTGTCGATATGATGAAAAATGGAGAGTCTTTGACTAAAAATGGCCCATCAAATTATTTCCAAGCTCAGATCACAGCAAACATGATAACCGGTTAATGTTGTTTTGACAGTTGTTAAAATTTTTACGAGTGCCTCTTTGTGAACTTGAATTGTTTTCTCGCCTGGTTCTGCTTTTCAAACTTGAGTAATATTTCACTGAAGTCGGCAGCTTAGACAGGCACAATTCACCACCTGCAGTATCTACCATGAAAATCAATATTAACAACCTACATGGAGTAATATACTGTACAGGTGTACAATAACTTCTAAAAATATCAGTAATATCTGATATCAAAAAACCTCTGCGGCTTATGACATGGGAATAATGTGAATCCAAGAAGATGGAATGCAATAAAAGAGTCACTATTTCCTTTCAATGCCATGAAAACAGACAAGTAAACAGATATTTGGCTTCAGACTATTGATTCTGCTCTTCCACAGCAGTTTGAGAGAGACCTGAGGAGGTTTGCTCGACTGGAGAGGAAGATGCTTCTGGACAACCATGCCCTGTACGACTTAACCAAGGTAGTCAATGCATCATTAGATACACAGCAAACAGAACTGATTCCTCACTCCTGCATTTGGCAAAACAAAAGGTAACAAAAGCTTTACCTTGACGATAAAACGCCATAACTATAAATCTCTTCATTGAGCTTTTGTGATAGATCCTGCTTTTTTTTGGAGCCAGGTTGGTAGTGTGGGATAGAGGCCATTTGGCTCTGCTGTGGCCCCTCTTTGCCGGTGCAGTGGGTGTATTTTTTACATAAAATATTGGCCCGTGCAGCTTTAAGCGGTGGACTGAATAAGCCAGCGTGCATTTTGCTTCCACGGTTGCATTCTGCTAGTCAGCCGTTCACTCACAGTTCAAACTTGGCGGAAATGATGACAAGTGCCTGCCTGTGACCACCTCTTCCACTAAATAAATAATTTACACCTAAAATATATAAGATAATAAGCCCCAGTTTATCTTGAGTCACTGCCACTGAGCCTCCTAAAATGATAAGTTCCTCTTCAGTTCATCTTTGAAACAACACCGTTTCCAAGCAGGGATAGAGGTGGAGAGAGAGAGAGAGAGAGAGAGAGAGAGAGAGAGAAAGTCAGAAAGACAGAGAGATATTGACAAAGAGAGACAGGGAGAGAGTGAGAGAGTAGTGAGTGAGGGCAAAGGCAATCTGATCGGTGTTTTTGTACAGAGCGTGCTATCAGGTGGGATTTGCTACAAAGTCTAGCCTCCGGAGTCTGTGCTTATGAATCTGGATGGTGAATTACCGCCAAGCCCTGGCCCTCAAAGGTTATTGGAGGGATTATGGGCCGGCATGTCAGAATGCCCCAGCAGGGAAAACGTAGACAAATTATCTCAAATTATTCCATGCAATATGTGTTTCCGCTCTGAGTGAGCAGAAACCAGATACTAGTGCGAGAACAACATTTTTAATTATAGCAGCTGCTTAGTGAGAGAGGTGGGCAGGGATGGCAGGCTAAAGCAGTGCACACACACACACACATGAACACACACACACACACACACACGCACACAAGCACATGCACAATCTGTACAAGAGTGCACCGGAGCAAGCTGAGTGAATAAAATCCATCTAACCGTTTCAGTATATGAAGGCAGAGGCGTGTTAAAGTGAACTTAATTGTGTTGGGAAGCGCCGGGTTCATTTATACATTTCCAAAATGAAATAAATTGCATCTACGCTTTTCCCTACACTAAAGGCATACAATAAAGTAGTGAAAATCAACTTATGGCATATCACATTAGATTTAATAGCCAATTAACTCTTTTTTTTCCCGTCCACACTGTAGGATTTAATCAGGTTTTGTTTAGCAACACCTTGCCTTTGTTTGAATAATGAATATTATTGGCCTGTCTTCAGCGAGGATAATGGGTGGGTGTATGTTCATCTAGACGTGACATATTGGCAGCTGAAGCGCTTTAGTGTTTATAGTGTTAGACAATACTAAGCCTTCCGTTTTGATGAGCTGTCATTAATAGTAACTTAAAAAAAAAAAATACATCAATCATGACACATGGTTTCTCTTAACCATGCTGCAGATGTTAAAATCAGCTCTGACATTAAGTTTGACATGCTCTTCTATAGGACCAGACACTGAAGCTAAGTTGATTGACAGCCCTAATTTTCTGATTCTCCATGGGAGGAGCGACATATTGGCCAAAAAATGATGTTTGACTATTCTGTCTGATGATTTGCTTTTTTTTTTTTTTTTTTTTTTTTTTTTTTACATATAGCTGTAGACAAAAGAAAAAACAGACAAGCTACTTGCAGTTTTTATTGTCAATCGCAGCCATTAGAAGTTTTAATGCTGTACATCACCTAAAAGTGCACAATCTCTCTCAAACGCTGAACATGCACAACCCTCTGACTTACAGTCTTTAAAAAGTGAGATATGGAAACATCACTACTTTGAAAACCCAATTGCCTCGGCGTAAACTTTAAAAAGAATGACACGGCTCTTTGTCTGAGGGATTCAATTATTCAGCGCAGAAGAAGTTTATAGTACTGACAAACCGACAGAAGTTTCAGGGAACCATCAATCTCTGTGACAGGCGGCGTCCAAGTCCGTGTTTATCTTATCCCTGCGACCATTCATCGCATCCTGTAAGGCATCCGATCTCATTTCCATGCGCAGGGCCTTCCGAGTCGTGAGGAGAGCGGGACAAGGGTGTTAGGCACATCACCGCACAGATCGACAGGGGAGACACCCTGTCACCGCAATATCCCCGGCTCACTCTCCCTTGGGACGGAGGTCAAAGTCCCGGGATCACTGGGTGGCAGCTTCCTGACAGATATTATACACAACCAGCCAACTCAGATGGTGTTTATTCAAATACAAGGGCAGAGCCACGCTTGCTGACAGTGCAGCCATCCGTGCACTGGTGTGGACAGGGGAAACCGCGCTCGCTGCAAAAAATATCAATCTTAACAAGTCATTTGGTCCCATGTTCTGGTAAATCCTGTTTTTCACCGAGTGAAAAAAAATCTGCCAGTTGGATGAGATAATACTTGTTCCTATTGCTAATCAGTGTATTTCCATACATTTCTTGAATAAAGTGTCATTTTCTTGACACCAGTGAGCCTCATTCTGCCTTGTTTTAACATACACCAAATGGACAAAAGTATTAGGACACACCCGTAAATCAGTGAATCCAGGTGTTTCATTCAGTCTCATTGCCACAGGTGGATAAAATCCAGCAGCTAGCCATGCAGTCCGCCTTTACAAACATTTGTGACATAATGGCTCATTCTAAAGAGCTCACTGAACTCCAGCGTGGTGCTGTAATAGTCATGTAATAGGATGCCACCGGTGCAACAAGTCAGCTGGTGAAGTTTCTTCCCTCCTAGATATTCCACCATCAGCTGAAAGTGGGATTATTACAAACCCATAGCTTAGTGCTGGGCTTGTTTTTCTGGGGTCGGCCGCGGCCCCTCAGTTCCGGTGAAGGGAAATCTTAATGCTTCAGCTCACCGAGACATTTTGGACAATTCTCCAGCTTTGTGGGACCAGTTTGGGAAAGGCCCTTTTCTGTTCCAGCATGACTGAGCTCCAGTGCACAGAGCAGCTCCATAAAGGCATGGCTGGCTGAGTTTGGTGTGGAAGAACTTGAGCGGCCCGCACAGAGCCCCGACCTCAACCCCATCCAACACCTTTGGGATGAACTAGAACAGAGATTGTGAGCCGGGCCCTCTGCTCCAACATCAGTATCTGATCTCACAAATGCTTTTCTGGATGAATGGACAAAAACTCCCACAGACACACTCCAAAATCTGGTAGAAAACCTTCCCAGAAGAGTGGAAGCTGTTCTCGCTGCAAAGAGGGACCAACTCCATATTAATGCCTCTGGTTTTAGAATCGGATGTCATAAAGGCTCCTGTAGGTGTAATGTGTAGGTGGTCCAATACTTTTGTCCATATAGTGTATTTATACTTGGTCCCTGACAAATTCCTGAAGCACATGAAACTGCGGTAAGAGGTAGGATCATCTCTTCCCACTGGCAGATTTTTTCACTTGTTTCAAGATAAACAAGATTTTGACATTGAATATGAGATGAGGTTCATGTCCACGTGGTCTTTTCTGAGTTAATGCAAGTACATGGTTAATAACTTCCAATTCATATCCAGGATTTTGCAGAAAATCAAATCAAATCAAATCACCAAAGAACTTGTTTGTATGGGCAGCTGATGATATAAAGCTTCTTACAAATGAGTACAAATTGTCAAAATAGTGGAGAAAGTTATTGCAGCTATGTGAGCTCAATGTCTCTGCTCAGAGCATAGGGTCACTCTGGAGAAAGTTTTCTAAACATTACATTAGCAGTGACCTAAAACACCATTTTTGTGTTGACAGAAGGTCAAGAAAGGCAAATAAATGGTTTCCATGTGAGCCTAAATGTCTTATTAAGATTGAGATTGCTGAAACATACACAAAACACATTTCAACAGAAGCCCTGCATGTTTGCCAGAGTTTGATGAAGTAGTAAGGTTTGCCAAATACCATAAAGAGAATGAACAAAAAGAGAATAGATTCTTATCCGTAACACATTATGAATGAGGAAATAAGGAGGAAGATATTCCATTACATACAGCCACCACAATAACTATCCAGCATGAGGTAATTTACAGTAGATAACCATCGGCCAGTTCCAGCTTTAACTGTGTTGTGAAACCCGCCTTTGAGCAAGCTATTTATGACCACACACACACACACAGTTGCGCACACACTCACTCACTTTAGCAGTGCCATTACTTTCCAGGCTAGTTTCAAGGTCGGTAGATAGCTTAACAGGGTACATTCAGACAGAATCACTCAACAGTGTGACCCGTTTTTCATTCCCCGGTCCACATCACAGCCATAATTAACGTAATGAAGATCAATTAACTGTCCCAGTGTCTGTGCGCCGCCACTGCCTTCACACAACGCTGACTGTTCCCTCTGTTCGCTCTCGCTTTGCTTTGGGCAGGAAGGAGGAGTGGTCCCTTTTGTCCAGACTCACTGCCGGGCCCTTCATTAATTGGCCCGACGTATGGCTGAGGATGGCTCGATAATGACACTTTCATCTTTCCGCGGCTGTTCTAATTGGCCGGCCGTTTTCGAGAGAGTCAGCGCTCCTCGTCTGACTGGTGTCCGAGAAACAGTGGAGCGATGAGGACAGCGGTGTCTGATTAGAGGGGAGACATCTCAACTGAGGACCAAAGGCGGTCATTTAGAGGACTTTAATCTTGTCATGTGGGCTTCAAAGTGGCTCTCGACGGATACAAGCTGGTCTCTGTCTTATTATAAAATGCTTAAAAAAAGATTAGAGGGCTAAACTCAAGCTAATGATCTCCTCCCAATTAAGGACAGGCTCAGGGGGAATCACTACTTTCACCATCACTGTGAGTTCCTACTGTCACGTACAGGCGCGATGACTTAGGGCTCGTTAACACCAGGCATCTCTGAAGCAGATTATTTGACCTTCTGACAGATAACGCCTTCAGCTCGGCTGGTGCGGCCAGGTGAGAACAATGCCAAGAGTTTCAGTCTTTTTTCTCAACCGACGGCAGCAAATGACCACAAAACAACAAAGGTTTGATGGCTATGAGCAGAGAGGTGCTGACGTCTGCTGCTCAGCTGTTAGTCATGCTTAGAAAGCCCAGAATAACAAAATGAATCAAAGGCCAGATGAGACGAAATGACTCAGTATATGAGATGAGGAGCACCTGTCTCCCAACCGCTTGAAGGAAAGCGCAAAAATACTCAAGTATCATCATGCTTAGCTAAAGTTACACAGACTCACATACAATTTCTTTTGACTCATCCCTACTTATCTAAACTGGGCCTCAGCAAAAAAAAAACAAAACAAAACAAAAAAACAACTCCATCTAAGCAAGCCATTTAGTCTTAAATTCGGTCTTAAAATCTTGTTTTTTTTTGTAAAACAACAGAGGGATGTGATAATCCCATTTGTTTTTCAGTACAGTTTAATTTGTCACGGGAGTTAATCTGGATCTTGATTCAAAAAAATTCTGGAAAAAAGTTGATTAGCCTTGGACACAAGTGGAGTTCTCTCGTCCCACTGGAAGATTTTTTAATTTCTCTTAAGAAAAACAAAATTTTAAGACTGAATATTTGACGAATTAACTTGTAAAGATGGATATTTTCTGCAGCGTATGATGACAGGTTACCAAATCAAGCTACCTGTGAGTCTTACTCATTTTTTTTTTTTTTTTAAATTAAGTTATTTATTTTTTGGCCAAGCCTGGTTCACTTGGAGCCTAATTGTGCAGTTAAACACACCAAACATAAAAATACAATACAGACAGAATTCCCTTTATTGGACCACAGAAAACAAACTCATAGCCCTCCGCTTCTTACAATAAATGACATCTACGCTTCCTCTTCCTCTAAAAACACGCTGTTGACTTGTGACGCCACAGGAGAGACTAAATTGACATACTGGACGTGCAAACCGGCCACACCAACCTCTGATTAGCTGGTAGTCGTTGCTTTCGGTTAAGGTGAGGGTTAGTGCACTGCAAAAACTCAAAATCTTACCAAGATTGTTTGTCTTATTTCAAGTCAAAAATGTCTTATTACTAGTCAAAATATCTCATTACACTTAAAATAAGACATTATTTTAAGTGTCATTTTTTTTTTTTTTTTTTTTTTTGCTTGAAACAAGTGAAAATTTGCTTGTTTCATTGGCAAAATTTGTTTCTTGTTTCTAGCTAATTTTCACTTATTTCAAGTGAATTTTCACTTTTTCCACTGGCAAATTTTGCCAATGAAACAAGCAAATATTCACTTGTTTCAACTGAATTTTCACTTGAAACAAGTGAAAATTGTCTAAAAACAATTTACTTCTGAGGTGATCATGTCTTATTTTAAGTGTAATGAGATATTTTGAGTAGAAATAAGACATTTTTGACTTGAAATAAGACAAATAATCTTGGTAAGATTTTGCGTTTTTGCAGTGTGTTGGTTTAGTGTTAGTTTTAGCCGACCAGAAGCACAGTAGGGGCGGGTCTTCCTGCAACATGCACGTCCAGTATGTCAATTTAGTGTCATCATCATTATCTTGCTGCTACAGCTGAATTTAAACTGGAGTTTAGGCTTCAGAGTCCAGATGGAGGGGGGTTTATTGTTCAGCGTTTTGAGACAGAAAGAGAGAGAGCGGTGTGTGTTGGGCGAGTGGACCGAGAGAGAGGGGGTTGAGCCTGTGTGTGTGTGTCCTCTGCTGTAAGTCTGAAGGTTTGTGATAATTAATATGTGTGGTGGGCTTGATGAATGAGGACAGGTGGAGGATTTCATCATGCCCAGACAGACTGACTCCCTCCCCAGGCAGGAGGGATCCATGACCTGCCCAACACCTCGCAAAACACACCCCTCTATAGTATGTGCGAAAGGATCTACCCTTGAAATTCACTCGGTGTGTATGTGTGTGTGAACACCCAGTGGTGCAGCTCAGGGAGCAGACAAAAGCCCACCTGATATAAATATGTTCATGTAAATGCAGTTCACACCTGGACGTGTGTGTTCTCGCGTCATATGCATGCCTTTACATACCGTGTACATACAGTATGTTACACGCTGCATGTGTGTGTGTGTGTGTGTGTGTGTGTGTGTATCAGTATGTGTCCCTCTCTCCAGGGGTAATTACTCTATGTCATGTGTAGGAGTGTGATTAATGAGGTTGTGGTCAAAAGGCTGTGAGCATGGATGTCCTGGCTTTGGTCCTGGAGCACAGTTACTGATATGAGAGGGCCATTCATATTCGCCTCCTACCTAAGCAACATTTATATTCACCCACCTGACACTCTCATGACTCTACACGCCACTGCAAGGTGGACCTCAGCCTGGCAATTACTAACATTTGTGAAATTAGAAAGCATGGGCTTTAGCGTATATGTGATATCAGTTATTAATTGCATACAGGGGCGACGCCATGAACTTTTGGCCCCATGAAAAAAAATACATATATATTTACTCGATGATGGTTTAATGATTTTATATTAGTTTTTACCTATTTTTTTGGGACCCTGTCAGGCAAGGGCCCTTGGAATTGCCCTAACTTTTCCCCCATATACGCCGCCCCTGATTGCATACGATGTGATAAACAACTACACAGCTCTATCTTTGAATTAAATAACTAAAAAAAAAAACTACTAGACTATTAAAAACAAAAATTAAAAATTGGTAGGCGTCTGAGTGTATTCAAACAGTTGTACATTTTGCTGATTACATTTTAGTCCACAAAGAATGTATTTAGATTTTGGAGCAGTAGTGTCGTTATACAATTAATTAACGAATAACATAAAATAAATCCACAAAATAAAATAACAAGGTGGGTAAAATATGACGTCTTGTCAGTGATCAAAATAATGCAAGCAGTCACTAAAATTAATTTCATTTTGAAGAAAGAATTAATTAATGCTTTTTAGTAGTAAAATAAATAAATAAATAAATAAACAGATAACCTATACATATACCCACATAAAATAAACCCAAATAAAATAAAATAAAATGATAACAAGGTGGGTAAAATATGACATCCCACAGTGATCATAATAATGCAGCCAGGCTGAAATTAATTTCACTTTGAAGAAAGTATTAATTAATGCTTTTATTCTTTATAATGCTACATCCTCAGAAATTTCAAATTAAGATCCTTAGTTGATTTAAGTGGTACTACCAATGTAAAAGTCTGGTGTTTTTTTTTTTTTGTTTTTTTTTTTTTTTTTTGTTTGTTTGTTTGTTTGTTTTTTTTTTTCCCTGGGCAAAAAGGAGCTGTGACACACACTGTACACAAACTTGTGTCACGGTACATTAAAGGAGCACAATACTGACATCTTGAAAAAAAAAAAAAAAAAAACACACATTACTGGATGAACATTATTCCGCTGATTGCTCAGTCCCTCAGTTGTTCCTTGTCAAACATAAAGCAATTACACTGTAAGTGATGACAGAGCGGAGACGGTCCTCTGTTGTCCATGATGTACACCGGCTCCTGCCTTTGTGCTTATCCACCAAGGTAAAAAAAAAAAAAAAAAAAAAAAAAAAAAAAAAAGCAGAATTTAATGCGAAGCTCGTTGTCAAATTACAACACCGTGGATGGAGAGCGCTCACAGCTCTTTCTTTCGGTCCCCCCACTTCCTCCCCCGCCCCTCCTCCCCCCAGCCTCTGGGCAGCGGATGAGTGGACAATAACAGGGCAATTGCACTGGGCTTTGGGGAGCGGTGTCTCTGAGCGCTCCCTGGCTGGCGTGGCGAGGCGCCGTGTTTGCGGTGAGGACGGGAGCCGCCTGGCCAAAGAGCCCTTCTCGGCGAGGAGAGGAAGGGGAGGAGAGGTTTAATTTAGCGGATGGTGGCACAGGGACCCTCAGGGTGTCAACACACTGCACACTCACTTGTATGCACGTGCACACACACACACCTGAGTGTAGATTGTGACAGACAAGTGAGCCGAGGAGGGTGGGGTCTCTGTCCTCTAGCATCCCGGTGGCGGGCTGGTAGGGCTGGGAAACTTTCTGTCGCGTTTATAAATGGAATGATGAGTGGAGGCGGGGGCGGTTGTTCACTTACCGTTCGCATTTGCAAACGTTTCTTCTCGACCTTGGTGCCACGTCTGTTCTTATGAATTTTAATTAACGGCAGCTAGATGAATAGACTTGGTGTGGCTCCGTTTGACAAAGGAGGGTAGCGCGCGTTGTGATATTTTTCAAGGTCAAAGTGCCTCCGTTTCATTCAGTGGCAAGTGTGTGGCTAGCTTTCAACCCATATTAATTGATTCATATTAACAGCAACGGCGGCAGCCACGGAGGCATCTTTTTTTACTGGTGATGACAAGAGGAAAAGGGGGCTTCAACTTGCAAGATCACAAAGAAAATGAAAGAAAGGAAATACCTGGGAAAGCAAGATTCAAGGACCATGTTGCTATATTTTTTTTGCATATTTTAGCACATTTTCTAAATTGCATGCATTTTATAGTACTACTGACAACCATTTACCACCACTTTTTAGATTTGTAAATATTTTAGTCCCTGTTCTTCTTGTTCAGTTGATGTCCATATTTGCTTATCATTTTCTTCAATACTGGGTTGTCTGTAATGTTGTTTGGCAGCTGGTTTAGAAATCCTGGACATCATGTGAACACACACACAGACACACACACACACACACACACACACACACACACACACACACACACCGTATTTGTAGACTATTAGAGTCCATTTGGACATTAAACTCAAACACCACTCGCTGATAATGCAACTTGGACAAAAAATAAACCTGGGCAAGCTGTTCAGTGTAATGAATTACTCATCTCCAGCAAATTTTTAGGCTGATTTTAGTACCTCACTGAAATGAACAGAAATGAATGGCTGCCATGGGAAAACACCTTCAAGCACCTAGAACATTATACATTGGAAAATGGTCGATGGTAACGTAAAGTATAGGTGAATTTGCAGTAAATGGGCCAAAACCTGCAAAAACAAGGAGCACATAGACACATACGCACGCACAGTCCCACACACACACACACACACACAAACATGCATGAATGCTCACTGATGCACCAACACGCGTTCTGTGTTTTCTTGAAGTGTTAAGAGATAACGTTGAGAATTTTCCACACTACAAGTGAGAATTACAGACTGACACCACTCTGCCTCTGATTATAAAACAACGCATGCTTGATCCCAGATACGTGCCACTTCATTACCATTTCTGTTGAAGTCTTTAGCTGACACTCTTAACCCGGAGCTATTTACAGTAAGTACGGCAATAGAAGACGTTTAAATTCTCACCGTACAACGCCAACATTTCAAGCAACCAATAGCGGGGAGTGCAAAGGGTCAGTGTACTAAAATAACACACGCACCCGATTCTCCCGTGCCCTCTGAGTATTTTTGTACGGCACAATAGTGAAGTGCCGTGCATTGGTGAAGCAATAAGAGCCAGAGGGATTTTTTCCCCCTTGTCTTACATGGGTGTAAATGATATGTAGCATTTCATTAAGCGCGCTAAGTGGATTAGAAGTTGAATCATCGTCACTGTTTATTATTGTTGTGGAAGTGGAGCATTCCAGGAACATTACACTGGTAATTGGTACACTGGGTGTTCTATTTTCAGAAACAAAAATTGATTTGAAGTTTTTTTTTTTTTTTTCTTCCCTCTAGGCTTCCTCTGTTTATGGATGGTCTATTTCATTATAGCTGTGTGTGTGTGTGTGTGTGTGTGCTGTGTATTTGATTTTGCACCCACTGCCGGATTGTGCTCTCTTTTCCTTTTAACCCATATTTAGCCTCAAAAGTCGACTAAGAATGCAGTTCTGTTTAGTACAAAGACGAGGCAGACTAGTTGCAGGGAGCGGTTAAACACTCCTGGGACCTTGCCTGGTACAGCTGTCTTCTTGACCCCATTTACACCTGGTGTTAAAACGCAATTTGTACCTGCATATCTTATCTAGATAAGCAAAAAACGCATGTGAAGGCGAGGTTTAAATGCACACAGCAAGCGTTGCGATGGGAATGTGATGAGATGTGCCAGACCTCCAGTAGTGAGCAGATCTCCGCCGCAGTCAGCCGGATGTAAATGCAATTTGTACAGTGTGTTTATACTAGTGAGAAACTCTCTGCCCACGGGGTAGGAAAGTCATCACGTCACGTAGAAATGTCATCACCATGGGTAGAAACGTCATCGGGCGCAGGTGGAGACATTATTGTCACAGCGGGGAGAACTGTTATCGCTGCGGGTGGAAACATCATCTCCGCGGGGGGAAACGTCATCACCATTGTGGGGTGGCAAGAAATGAGCAGGCGAAATCGCAGGTGAGGCGGCGTGACTTCCTGCGAGAGGCGGCGCCCTCCTATATAGGGTGCAGCTGAACTTCACTTCTGGTGACCTTACATTTGACATCTTTGGGTTTGTTGCCGGTTCCTGAACCTTTCACCTGCTTTGCACTGTGCAACAAACAAACAAACAAAAAAACAGGGATCTGGTCAATTCAGATGCAATCCAGATGAGAGTACATGCATATCAAGTGTAACTGTGTAGATAATTATTAATTATTGGGATGCTGATCTTGTTTTTCTTGAAAAAAACAAACCAAAAACCTGCCAGTGGGATGACATAATCCCACTGGCAGACTTGCTTCCAGAATTTTCTTTATCCTAGTGGGCTGCTCTGCCTTATTCCTACCTTGTTTCAACATATTTCTACATATTCCCTGAAACAACTTGAACTGTATTGGGAACATTTGGGATTATCTCATCCCACTGGCGTTTTTTTTTTTTTTTTTCAGCTGTTTTAAGAAAAAACAAGATTATTCAGACTGAATATGAGACTAAATGGCTTGCTAAGATGGAGATTTTTTTTTTGTAGTAGTAGTAGTAGTAGTGGACAGCAGGTGCAGCTGCAGATCACAATTTAATTTATCACAGATTAGTTTGTAAAGATGAGGGGAACAGCTCATTTACTTTGCCAAAACCGATTTTTCAAACCTTGCCCTGGAACCTTATTCCCTTCTATTTCACTGTCACTCACTCACTGTGTCTTACACCCACACAAACACACTCATGCCCCGCTCAACCTCTAAACACATTGGAAACCTGGCTAAGTCACTTAGCGTTGCACTTTGGCCTGCTTGTTATCGCTGATTGATACTCATTTGCTGCCTCCTGAATCCAATCTGTGTGCAGCTGCTATAATCAGGATCTCCTCCACTGGGCTGGAATGTCTCTGTTGACTCTCCGTCCATGTCAATGCAGTGGCCATGCAACAGGTCTGTCTGTCTTCCTGCGTTTATACTGATTAAAAACGCCGTTCTCCTGTGAAGGAACTGCCACTCAGCATTACAAAGACAGGAGGCTGCTGGTTCACCATAAAAGCTTGCACACATTTTCATTTTTGCTGCCAGTCAAGAAGAGTTCAAGGAATTTTTCATTTCAGGGATTTGCTTTGATCACACCGGTTTGGACATTTTCCTCTGGTGTGTCCCTGAGTTGGTCTTGAAAGGCTGTGACTGTAAGAGGGAAGACGAGTGGAATTATTGCAGACAGGTAAATCAGCGCGGATATATGATGGATTATCCAGTGCCAGCATTCATTGAGTGTAACATGCATAAATAAGGTGTTTGCTGCAATGACATCTCTTTCAGGTTTCTCACTCTAACCCTTTTCGGCCACTTCCGAGCCACGATATGTGCTGAACTTCCTTGTTTGGAGAGAAAACTGCACGAAGTTGGCAATTTAAGAATTAGCTTATCTGCAACAAGCCACATGTGCAGAGATTTCCACTCAAGAGATTTTCTATATTGCTAGGATCCACCTCTAATTTTTTTTTAGATAGCACTGATCCACTAAGTAGACTGTATTTCAGTAATATCTCAACTTTTTTCTTTTTGAGAAAAGATTGGCAAAGAGGATAAAGTTTAATTGAAATACTTTTAACCAGGAAATGTGTTAACTCATACATTTCCTGAGCACATAAATCCCAAATAATTAGCCTCCACAAGTTGAAACACTGAAATCAATTGTTCCAAATGACAAACATGTAAAAGGCGGATAAATATTGGCCATCGTGCATCTTTCAGTGTGATGGACAAATCATTACTCCATCGTATGATTTCATGTGTGGAAATTTATAGGAATTCTGACTTTGTCCTCCCCGTCTCCTTGAACAAGAAGGTTGTCCTCGCCACCCGCCCAAGTAATGACACCCCTCCTGACAGGTGAACAATGCAAATATGGACATTCATTTCAGGCCACAATTGCCATGCGATTGGGTTGCTCAAAATGGAGGTCAGAGAAACAATTAAGGGGTTTTAATGGAAATGATGGGGGAATGTGAACTGAGAGGGGCTGGTGCACAGTGTGCTACAGAGCCTGGTGTCGAGTAATTCCACTACAATGTCCTGATACTGAAATAGTGATTTACTGGTTAATAGACGTTATTCCACCCACATTTTCACCTAAATATATCAAAACGCTGGTGTACATTTGTTGTTTGCTTTTATAATGATATAGGTATTTCACAAAGCAAATTAGTATGATCTTCTGAAATCTTGTTTATCATTAGTACCCACCAACATGCGTGATGGAATCATATTCTTAAACCTAAAATTGACGTTTTCTTTCACATATTCAAATCTGCAGGATATATAATCATTTCCACATATATCTTACTAACTGTCTAATCCTGCTTTGTGAAATACCCCCTGATCTGTAGGTTATTTTAAATTATGGTGGATTAACAAAATTCAAAATGGTAGTTTTTCCATTGTCAAATCTGTTGTTAAAACAGTGAATATGCACAGAAATTAAATGGAAAAGAAAACAGAACAAGTTAATTTACCATTGAAGACAAATGGATGTTGTAAAACACTGTTGGTACACAAGACCAGTGTGTTTTGGCAGGAGGCCTTCATCGGGATTCATCAGTAAATGAGGAAGAAGAAGAAGGATGGATCTTGAACTTTCCAACTTTCCTGTACGACCAATTCATATTTTTACCAGTTAGAAAAGAGCTCATATCTCAAAGTTTGTTTTCTAGGAATAAGCAATAAAACATGCTACAAAAAGACCACATATACAATACCATCCATCTGGGTAGAGAGATAATAAATATAAAACAAACCAGAGCATTAAAACCTATCAAAAATCACTCACATTAAACTTTTGTTGAAATTCAAAATGCCTCTTTCCTCCCCTCTCCATAAATTAGATGGTGAATTAAATAATAGTGATTGTGATTAAATTCCAGGTTTTATCTTGAAGACACACTGGAGCTTCAAATGGCAGGAAAAAAAGTTTGAAAAAACTGAACTTTAATGACCAGAATTCCTGTAACATGACAGTAAGTTGCACATTGCATATCGCTGTATACTAATGCCACAATAAAAAGCAATAGTTTTCAATAATTGTAACAAATCATTTATCCTACTGTCATCAGCAGAAGGACACTTGATTCGAGAAAATTATTGAAACAAGCTGATTACCACTGGAAAAACCACCTCTAGCAGATTTTTTCCCCTCTTATTTCAAGAAAAACAAAACTTGAGCACTGAATTTGAGGCTGAATTGGATATTTTGTGGATAGGTTTCATAGTGAAAGGAGAGTCTGTACCTGAATGCAGCGTTTCATTTGGGCCAAAAGGACAAATCTAAAGCGCCTCAGTTGATGGGACACACTTTTCTGCTGCAGCTTTAATTTGCGATCCAGGCTGAGACGATGAATGTACAGTAGTTTAGCTTTAGGTTGTTGTCCTGTGATGGCACAGCACTTAACACATTGCCACAGACTTCATGTGGGAATGTGCTAAGAGACGGCGTTGAGTCATGACCAGATGAGGGGAAGAGAAAGGCAGACAGACGCACATGCAGGGAGACGGAGTGAGAGAGTGAATGAGTAGAATGCTGATTTTGGGTAATTATCTCCGTTACAAAACCGTTTTTCTGGACTTGTTGATTTTGTTTCCATTCCCATAGTTCCTGATGAGGCTGTATCAGCAAGCTGGTGATCTAATCAGTCTTCGCAGCGGGCCGACATCAATTATTATCAATAATAAATCATATTGACAGCTATCGCCTCACAGAAGGGGCGTAACGACAGACTGTGGGATATGGAGAAACCTGCTGAAAAATACACTCAACGCAAGAGGGGAATAAAGGGGAAAAAAAGAAGCGTGATGGACACAGATAGGAGACGGAATATATTATAAGAGAAGTACATTCAGAATAATTACTTCCTATACTGAGGTGAATAATATCTGCTCACCTCCTTGAGTTTTGCCGCCCCCTCTCTCCCCCTTGTCAGTGTCGCCCCCTCCACCGTCGCCACCTCACCCTCCTTATCCTCCGCCTCCCCAGCCTCCCATCCACCCACATCGTGTCTATTATCACCTGCCTTTGCCTCATGGGAGAAAAAAAAACTGAGAAAAAGGGGAACGGTGGGGGTGAGAGGTGATTATAGATTGTACTGAGTCTGTGTTTTGCATATGTACAAAAATGGAATTCAATAGCAGGCTATTATACTCCAAAATCTGCAACCTACTTTTTGTGGAATTAGTTTTAAAGAGAGGAAATGAGTTGGCTGTCTGAACTTGGCAGAAGGAGGGAGAGGACAAAGAGACAGGGGGAGGATAATGAGAGAGATGGGGATGTGTATGAGGGAAGCCGGAGCCGGGGGTGAGGGGAAGCACTGCAGGTGGGGGGCTGGGCTGAACCAGGGTGTCTGCTCACTCAGGAGACAGATCCTGCTCCATTATTGATGAAAGTGAATGGCAGAGGGTTTCAGCGAAGGCCCAGCGTTGGGCCGTGTCTGCCTGTCATGTAACATTAATTGACACGGCCCTTGCGGTGGCACAGGCACCCATCCATCCGTGGCTCCCATTTCAGTTTGGCCCATGATTTATTTACAGGGACACTAGACTGAACAATCATTGAGGTGGTTCAGCGCAATCCTGTGGTCTCCGGGATTAACCTCCTGCCTCTTTGTGCTGCCGCGGTCCCACACTTGTGCCTTATAAATGGCATGAGTGATGTCGCCGGTGAAAGGAAAAAAGTCCAGCAAAAAGTCTGGGTACAAGTCATGCAATAGCAATACCTGCAATTGTCAAAGCACAATATGCAGAGTACACACAACCATAATGGACATGCTTCCAGTGTGAATGCATTTCTGACTTTAGACGGGTTATTGCATCTTCCTGAGGGCAGTTTTATGACTTTATGAATATATACATGCTAGTTGTCTATGCTCTTTCCCCAATAATTTTATTGGCCATGTTTATAATTCTAGATAGTCTATTTTTGTTCTCAGACCCCAGGTGCCCATACCATGCGCACATATTACAAGTAAAAACACTCTCAGCAAGACTTCTATAAACAATCTCTTGCTTATATTGTATGAATCCAACTCCCTGATTAGATACAGGTGCTGCATTGCTTTTTTTTTTTTTTTTTTTTTTTTTAAATGTATTCTGTGTTGGCTGTAAAACTTCCCACCAAAGTCCCATCAAAAAGGTTCCTAAATATTTAAACTCCTCTACTGCTTCAGTACCTGATCATTAATCAGAGCAGGTGGAAAATAATGGCAGGTATTTTGGTGACTCATAATAACAAGCTCCTTAGTCTTGCGTTTCTTAATAAAGCGCTGTGATGTGAACAGGAAAACAGAGAATTTCAGAAACGCTTATGTGTGATTGTCATGTGATCGCACTCAGGTTGGGGCCAACATCCAAAATGACTTGTACTCATTAGTTATTTTGAGTTCAACTTCAACTAACAGGCGAATGCATCTGTGACAACACGTTGGTAAATACCCTGTGATGTCATGACCGTCCCATAAGTCACAGGTCAGGAGCGTTCGCATGCCCGCCCTGTGTTTTGTGGAGCGTGTGAGTCTGGATGGGAAACTTTCCGAAAATGACCTAGTGTGGACAGAAAGTAAATGAGACAAAGAAAGAGCACATTTATAGCAAAATGCCTGGGGGAGCCGTTGCAGGTTATTGAACCTGGACAACCACAGTCTGTTGGCCACTGAGCTGCAAAGCTGGTGGTTTCAGTACCTCATTAAATGGCACACTGACAATAGTTATTAAAGTAATAATCTACAATTTTTTTCATTGGAGTGAATGTCAGTTGATACCGTACAATATTGATTGAGCCTATAGGCGAATACTGAAAGCTTTTACACGTGTTTCTCTGGACACCTGTGAGGGGAGTGAAGTGTTTTTTGTTTACAGAAGCAACAGCAGTTTGTATGGAATAAATAAATGAAGAAGGAAAAAAAAATATAAGAAGATGCAGCGTACACACTGAATGGCTTTATTACAGTATGTCTGAGCAGTGTGTACACTGAGTGCAAAACACCAAAGCAGTGATGCCAATTATCAGATTTGTGTTATTCACCTAATGTACAAGCTACACAGGACTTTGCCTTGGCGATACAGCACAGTGAAGACAGACAGAAATAAGTAAAAGACAAAAAGTTAAGAAGTTCAGCACAGAATAATATACAAGTTTGGCGGTCAGGGGGTGAGGTGGTAGCTGGGATGGTGTATTGAGCAGAGTGATGGCCTTAGGGGAAAAAAAAAATGTTCAGGTGTCTGAGGTCCTGGTGCTGATGGAGAAAACCTGCGGCTGTGTGGAAGCCTCCTGAAGAGGTAGTGAGCACGGTGTGATGGATCCACCGCTATATGCCGCCAAAGTTGAGAAAAACAAGCATCCCGTGGATTATCACTGTAATGATGGGAGTTAAATCAGCAGTCTCCTGGTCCCGAGCCTGCTTTTCTAACCTTCAGGCTGTCACCGCCCCTTATCCTCCCACTATCTTACTAATGCAGCTGACTTGGAGCTCCAGCGATGTTGTGATGAATCAAATGAGTCAGACGTGTCTCGCTTGTATCAGTAAGAGAACGTGCCATGAAAATTCCCAAAGAAAGCTCGTATTTTGCCAATGTGCTATTTTAATTGAGCAGAATGGGAGTGCTGAGGCAGCAGCATCCGATCACACTGTCTGTTGCAGGAAGCAAATTGGTCATGCAAAACCAGCTCCTCTTCAACAAACCAATTAATTATTTATGGGCTTCAGTGGAGCAGAGAAAGTTAATTTATTGTTATCATTAGAAGAGCGTTCTGTTTGGGTCCATACGAGGGAGAGCCAGGCTACAATTACGGGCTCAGAAGATAAGAAAGAACTTCATACGACTGCAGCAGCAGTTCTCATACTTCACTGAAGTTCAAAGATACTTCAAAACTTCAGAGCTCAACTTTGCTGTTGCATGTGCTCGTAACTGAAAATGAAAGTCAACGCGACAAATAAGCAGCCTGTAGAACCAAACCAGTGGATCACGATAGCATGAACCAGTCTTTATTAGAGTTATTAGAGTATTTCTTTGAGTTTGTTAAACTTAACTGACTCATGTGGAGAGCGGGCTAAAGTTAGTCAACCTGACTTAAATTGGACGCATGTACATTTACCCACAATTAATGCAAGTCACCCTGGCTGTAGTTATATTATTTTTAATTATTTTAATTTTTTTGCTTCTTGCTTAGGACTTTTTGGCCTGTTGGCCGTGCAGTCGTGGTCGAATCAGTTTCATTTGTAAGCTATTGGCTATCAGTGTAAACAAAAGCATAATTTGCTCAAATTTAATCAAATTTAATCCAACAGTGTCCGAGATATCGAGTGTGAAGTTTAGGGCCTGGCTGTGGTGCTGTGGTGGGCCAAACAGTTTTATAGTTGGAAAAATGCTCAGAAAAGCATGTGACAGATGGACAGATGGACAGACAGGTGGAGGAACAGTACAACAGTGTAGGTCCAAAAAAAAAAAAAATCCTCCACTAATAAGTCATGTAGCTGCCATCCAAACTAAACCATGGTTTTGTTTATATTTCTTGTTTATTTGTATTGTCTGTGTGGGAATCTGACAATCACTAATGATACTAGACGCCATTAGAAGAGTGATTTCGAAGTAATAAACACTGCAGAATTACAATATATCATAATTCTGAATAACCTGTTTTTTCCCCTACGCTAACAGGTATCATAACATCCTGTGTCATAAACTGTCATTGGTTCATGCCAATGACAGCGATATGCAAATGGAGCAGTGTCAATGGTCTACTTTCGCAAGATTACGTGACGACAGTGAAGAGCATTCAACTTTTATTATATTTCCTGCAAGCCCTTCCCTGTATCTGTTCATTACCTTTGGGCACCCTAATCAACTAAATAACTTTAATTTGCAAATGTTTACTCCTCCACAGGAGCAAAGAGGCATAACACGAGGGACGTCAAGTGAAGATCCCATTGTTTATGATTAGGGGTTGATTATTTGGTACACGTCTGCCTCTCTGCCCAGTGGAAGGGCTGATTAGCAAGCCAGGGAAGGATAGGTAATGACGATGGTGCTCAGCTCAATAGCTGTTTTATAGGCAGTGGTGCTTTATGATGCTTGCACTAATTGCCGGTGTGATTAGTGAGGTGTCTGTGCCCTCTCTGGTTGCTCTGGCTGTCCTGTGAACTGAGCTCTTGCAGACCGGAGCACAGGGGACGTGTGGGTGTGTGGTGGATCGTTTCAGGAGGAAGACACAGGGGCATAATCGACTTCCCACTTTTTCTGCCCCTGTCAGCCCTTTCCTGTGTGCTGCAATAAAGATAAATTAACTTAGCGGCAATCAAAAGATTTTTTTTTCCAGACCTCTTGGCAATAATGCAATCTATTTTCAACTGTCAGTGAGGGGAAGAAAGCCCAAACAAAGAAAGGAGACTGGGAACATTACTCATCTAATGGCTGATTTGATAGCTGGAGATTTTGGTGAAAAAGAACAAAAGATGTATGTGTGTGCCTTCTGTCTGGCGGTGATAAAATTGTACAGTGGGTACTTTATATAGAGGTGGATTTCCTCAAAGAAATAAGTATTTTGTTTGTACCATTAGTCGAATGAACATTGTGCATTTTGAAAATAATGGTTTGAACACTTGGAGGCCTTGGTATTGTCTTGTCATTGAGTCTGACCTGAATACTTGCGTCCTTGAGACGAACTTGCTGCTGCTGCTGTGGTCGAGCAGACAGTGAATATTGAAAGTGAGACTACACTCTCACAGAGGTCGCCCGACCATCGCTCTCATGTTCAGATAGATTTCCCTAAGAGTGAGCTCGCGCAGGTGAATTTGCATGGATCCCAAGTTGTGTTTGCATACTTATGCATATGACCTTTCGCTTGGTTCTGTTAATAGACTCTTTTCCGTCTCACAGTGTTCATCTATCTATCTGTTTTTCTATCTATCTATCTAAGGTTTTGTGCTGCTTTCCTCCTTACCACTGCTACCGCTACTGTTAGGATTTTAGAGCATCGACTTAGCTATTCACAATAACTTTTCAATAGTAATGAAGTATAAAAACCAATAGTTTGCTTTTTAAAGCTGTTTTTTTTAATACACTGCAATGTTTTGTAGCCATAAACACAGGCTTTTATAAACATAACCATTAAAAAAAAACAGCAATGGACAATTATGAATAGGAAATATCTCCTACTGAACTTTGTAGTATGCAAGTATGAAACGCATAAATGCTGGGGGACACAAAACCGTCAATTATAAACTGAAGAAACGTCTTTGAGAATCCAAATATGTTTCCTCTTCCTTATTCCGAACAGTCAATTATAACTCCAGCCCTTGAAAACAGTTTCCAAAGCTGCTTTAATATGTTTTTTTTCACTGCAGCATAATAACATATTCAGAAAAGTTTGTGCTTGTTTGGGTGGATGCTGAACTCGGACACCTCCTGGTTGTTGTTGTCCGTAAAATGCTTACTGGAGAGGACTGTGTATCTACCCAGGTTATTCTCTCTATTTCTCTCTCTCTCTCTCTCTGTGTGTCGCTCGCTCCCTCCCTCCCTCGCTCGCTCGCTCGCTCTCTCTTTGATCTGTTGGCACAGTCGAGCTGGCGTTGGGCAGGCAGCCATGTCCATCAGCTCCATCCATCAAGCAGTGGGCCGGGTGGCAGAGAGAGGATGACGGGCAGCAGAGAAGGGGCAGATGTTTTGCAGGAACTGATATGTGTTCACGTCCACGAGGGATGTCATTATGCAGCGGACAGAGAAACATGCAGCTGATTAGCAGCTTATTAAGTCAAGGACACTGGCTGACAGTAACACACACCACTTCCATTCTGGCCTCTGGCGCTGACGGAGCTGCTGCGGCTTGCCAGTCACTAAGAAGTCGAGTGCCGGTGCCTCAGACGTTTCCCGGTGCGGCTCAGATAAAGTCCGTTTCTAATTAACAGGCACCGTGTGCGCAAAGACTAAGCTCCTTGTTACCACAAAGCTGGGGGAAGGAACGAATAAACGTTGCTTTTGCCATTCCTAGTACGGTTTTCCTGTGAATGCCTACGGGGCAAAACTCAGAGGTACATAAGGTTTGTGGATTTATCTTCCAGAGAGTCCACAGTGGCTTGTGCTAAGTAAATAAAGCACAGTTTTTCCCACAGGGCATGTAGGGATTGTAGGAACTGAGGAGAGTGGACACTGCAGCAGAAAGCAGGCTTTAGCCCTGATCCGGGACGGTGGCTAAATTGGTAGCGTTAAGTGAATCTCATCTGCCCTGTGTTTTTCCCCGTTAGCTGGATCTCTGGAGTGTTCCTCAGATTCCCATGGCCAATAAGCTCGGCTGTGTGTTGCTAGAGATGTGGACTTAATACAAATCTCATCTGCCTGACTCCACCGCCGTCCAGCCGGCTTTCTCTTGCTTTCTATCTTTCTATTTTGCGTTCTTTCAGCCTTCCTCCCTTCCACTTCATCATCCGTCTCCATGGAATATACAGCTTGCCACTTCACCGGTTGCAGCAACATGTGTGTGCATTTCATGTGTTTTGCTCTCAGTGGCTGTAGCAGTCAAAGTGCTCAGGGGACTGAGTGCATAAAATAAAAAAAAAAAGTGGAAAAAGTGGCAACTTCTTAACAGGCTCTTTGAAAGTTTCAGTCTACTGTAAATGTGCAGCCACATCTGACTTCAATCCACCGATTTAGGTAGAGTAGGTAAGCTAAACTTTCTGATGGGCTCTAAGCTAATAACAAGAGCATATTCAGCAGGAGCTATACAGTACAAATGTACTGCATGAGCCATGTATTCATGTCTCACAACTGACTGTGGACCAGGCTTTTTTTTTTCTGTTTGCACTGACATTTGTGTGCTGGCGGAGGAGGGTGATGACGAGCCTGGCTGCAAGAATTGCTCACGGGCCCAAACCTATATTAATTAAGGGGGCAAATCATTAAAGCTAAGCTATCCAACGTTTTCATGCATGATGACATCATCACTTAACCAGTTAATTGGTATGCTAAATCATCGAGTTACTGTATCAAACATTTACTGGGTGGAGTGGTAAAAAGAAGGACACAAGGCAAAAAACAAAAACAGCTAAATATATTTTAATATCATTTGGTACAACTGCTGAATACAGCTTGAGAAACATTAACAACATGCTAACATTAACCACCACAAAATGTTGCCTTGGCTCAACTCGACCTTGACGAGCCCTAAGATCAGCAGATCAAACATCAGCAAATGTGAACTCTGACCTTTGCACACTCACGCGTTTGATGCAAAAGTATTTCATTGTTGGATACGAATGATGGGTTTTGAACCGATGGAGGGCAGGAGTGGACTGACTCTGCATATTCATCAGGAAATGTAAACCTTGCACGCGAGACACATTTTTAAAAGCCGATCTTAATCTTAACCCTCCTAGAGACCGAGTAAGTAGAATTTAAAGAGGAGGTCTGATGTGGACTCTTCTGCAGTGTGTGCCTAAAAAACCCACTTGTCATTTGCATCATAAATAACAAGCTCGTATGGGGTGAGACATGCCTTAAAGTGCTTTTTCTCCTCCTTGCTGCTTACCAGTTGCGCTCAGTTATCTCTGCCTTTGGCTGGCAGTGGAAGCCTATGTGCTCTTGGTTTTTCTCCCATCTCTTTGCTGCATGTCAGGTCCAGTTTAGCACTTGAAGGCAGGATGTGTCAGAATCACAGCCCACTCTCTCTCAAGGCTTTCTCGCTCCCAAGGTGAGTCAGGCCTCGTCACCACTCCTATAGAGACATAACCCGTCACATGGCGCTGGTAGACGGCCAGCAGTTAATAGCCCTGTCGTGATTTGTCAAGGAAAATACTTGTCTCCTGAAGAGTGCATTCACTTAGAGCAAGGTTAGAGTATTGGTGGAGGGGAGGTGGACAGTCAAGTGTAAATCAGTGCACTCGTGGCATGTTGAGGCTTGGCACAAACTGGGTAAATAAAACCTGAAATTAATATTAACAGCTTGCAGTGCAGCTTGTACCGTAAACACAGACGCATCATTAATTGTGAATCTTCCTCCTTGTCAGAGTTGAAAATATGTCTTAATATATCTGCACTAATGTCACCAAGACAAATTTTCCTGCATGTATTATTCTTGGCGGATTGCGATTCTGATTGAGACTAGCCTGCCAGCTGTATTTCCTGAATCGTGTTACTGACTTTCTGTTTGTTTGTCCTCTTTCTAGAAAGAGTTCCTGGAAGCTAAGACTGAAAAGGACATCTTTGCCCATCTGGGTCTTGAGTACATCGAGCCTTGGCAGAGAAATGCGTAGGCCTCCATTCCTCCCTGGCTGGATGATGCCCTGCATGTACATTAGCGTTTATCCCATCTGCTTCCCTTTCTGCAGCTCTCCTGTGATTCGATTTCAAAGAGCTTTTGATTTCTGTAGAGCTCTGTGTTGTTGTTATTGTTTTTGTTGCTGCATGGATCGCGCGCTGGTGCATGATTCATGATTCTGCCTATTCATTGTTGTCTGTTAGCAAGTAAACGCTCTCTCCTATAGCATTCACGGCTTGCTTGTCTCCAAGTGTTGTAATCATACACAGGACACAAAGACAAATCAGTCAGCACATGAATCACCTGGGGTGCCTGCGAGGTGGAGGAGAGGGAGTCTCAAACACAGAGTGGGAAATAAAGAGAGAACGTGTGAGGGAGCAGAAGTGAAAAAAATAAAAGAGGGAGAAGAAAAGCAGTGTGAAGAGGCTGAGTGTTGAGGGAGAGAGTAAAAGGGGAAGAAAGGAAAAGAGGGAGGGAGGGAGGTGAGAGAAGACAGGAAAGGATGAGAAAAGCGGGAAGGGAGGGAGCTTTGTCAAGCAAAATGTTGTAATCACCCTCCTCCTGGCAGGAAAGTGCTCTGCGTGAAGCTGAGCCAGGTCTCCTGGGAATTGAGAGGCGGGTAATGAGCTTCAGATAGAAGAGTATTCAGCATCGCCATTTAGCCTCCGTTTAAGCCCACGTCCACTGGAGATCATTTAGCTGGCATGCCACTATCCACAGAGCCATAGCTTCCACTCTTGTGCCACAATAAATCCTTTCCCCCAGACGTCGTGCTGAAATTAGAGGGAATCAGCTGAACTTTGCAGTCATGAAGTTCAAATGGAAGGTAAATAGGTCCACTAATCTCATCGCATACATGCTGGCGCTTTGACAACTTGGACAACTTTTGCTGTGCGTCACTGAAGGACATAAGCAGCATCTTCCTCGTTTGAATTCGGCTCATGTTTTATTTATGACGGCTGCTTGTCAAGATTTTTGTTTTGTTGCTTCTCAAAAGTATGGCGGCTCCACAAGGACGCGATTATTCCGATGCAGCTTTCTGATGAGGCGTCATTGATCCCTGTGGGGAAATTGGCAAAGTTGGACTTGTTCCTCCAATGATGACACGACCTGCCCCACTGTCCAAACCCTAGCCCAGTTTCCCATGTTGCTCAGCCCCAGTATTTCCCATGATGCCTCAAAGAGAGCAGAGACAGATGACCAGAGCAAAGCATTCTAGTGAATCACCCTATTTAAAGATCTTTAAGTAGAGCAGTCCGGCACTTTGAGGACTCGACCCGGAGGCCCCCCTCTTCCTTCTCCCTCTCTGTCTCTGTCTTTCTCTCGGTTTCTCTGTCTCCATCCCTCTCTCTCTCTCACACTCTGTTGCTCTTTCAGTCGCTCTAACAAAGCCTTTCGAGATCTGAGATGTTGTGGCCAGATCTAGCAGGCTCTGGTGCTCTGGTCCCCCGGGCTGTGTGATGTTTTTACTATAAAATGGTGATGAACTTTTTACTAAAATGAGGCGGTCTCTTAAGAATATGAATTGAGCTGACCTCAATAGATTCATACTCGTCCTGCTTCCTTTTTCCCCAATAATTTTTCAAGCGTGAATGGGAGCTTTTTCCACTTTCCACTTTCACATTAAAAATTCAGTAATATCTATAAGCAAATTATATTATGTATGTATGATCTGCTGGCAAAGGGACAAGATTTTGGAATCAGAAGCATTCTTCTTTCTGTTTCTGCTGTAGTCTGAGTAGTTGCTATATGTAGTCCGAGTGGGACACATTGAACGAAATGACGTCTGGACCTAAAACACCCACCAAAAAGTTTTGATATCAGTGTGTTGTGTAGAGAATCGTTTGACTCATGTAATAAAAGAAATGGAAATTGAAAACAGGACAGAAGCCAGCAGCTACACCACAAAACCTGAAATATTGGCCCTCACTCTCAGAGGCTAAATTGTCATCAAACGACAGCTGATGAGCTCCGAGATTGAATATTCAGCAATGTTAATGGGATTCAAGGATGATATTACTCTATTGTAAGTGTTCACACATTATTTTAATGGTCTAGGAGAGTTGAAATTGTGTTTGCAAACCTGAATCCCAGAAAAACAAGGATAGTGAGGAGCCACAACACTGACAATGAATGGGACTTTGTGGACTCTTGCATTTTTTATTGGGAATTTTATCACCCAAATTTGTTTTAATCATGGTAACACTATCTCCTCCAAACTTCAGAGTTATGCACCCCTCTCCAAAACATTAGCGTCCTTATCTATCTCTTGCAATTCATTCTCTATATATTTAAGTTCCTTCCCATCAGTGTGATGTCACTCATTTGTTCTGGTTATAGGAGAGGGTTGTAAAAGTCCAATAATATAACTGACTACGCTGGAAAAGCTCAGTGCTGAATTTCATTGGTCACCCACACAGACAGACAGCAAAGCACCCTAATGGTAATGGGAAATTAAAATGGGAAGCGCATGCTGGGCTGGACTGATATTAACACTTTACAGACAATTTTAGTTTTATTACACACACTTCTATTTGCACTGCTTGGGATGAATCAACAAACCATTTACATTGCCTCTCCATTTCACCCCACTCACATTAAAACAGTCCATTAACTTTTATTAGAATATGTCCAAAATTCAACAAACAAAATTACAGGGGAGCGCCAACCAATTATCTAAGCCCACAATGCTTGTTATTGGTCTGCACAGGGTAAATAATCTGTGGAGAACTGAGCAGAATTTTATGAACTCATGACAGTCAAAATTTCAATATTCTTCCAAAGAAACTGTCTCCGTGCAAGTCTAAATCCACGGCGTCGGCCCGCTCGAAGATTTAACTAATTTGTTTATTCATCAGTTTAAGCCAATCACGTGTGGCTATTTTATATGCAAATAATCGCCTTTGGCTTCTCACGGTCTGGCCAAGAAAACTCCACTTTTTGCATGTTCGATTTCCGAGGTCTGACTGAGATGACAGGTGTGTGAATGTATGAAAAATTGCTTGCGGGAATTTGCATAAAAGTGCTTGATTTGCTGACAAAAACGTTGTATTTTACCATCCAATCAGTTTTCATTTCCACCTATGCAATCATTTTCAATCCCGGGGTTTTCTCTCAGTGAAATTCTACCACCAGAGGCTTTCAATCACACCTGTCTGACAGCCATTCTTTTAACTGAGCCAGATCCATCACGGCAGAGAAGCTTTGCATTGACAAGTTGATATTATGGGCCATGCGGATGGGTCTCACTCATCCTATACGCCTCGCAACGTTGCAGCGTCACTCCTGACCTTTAAACAAGCATGTGAGCTTTGATACATTGCGGCATAAAATGACGTAAGGTCATTCTGCAGCTCCATCAATTTGTCATTATGAGGTTGATTGAGGGAGCTGATGATATTGGGACAGTTTTCATTGATAGGATGTGCTCGAAGATTAATAGGCGGCCCTTTCAAGTAGACACTGAATACCCAGCGGAACATGCAACAGCCATAAAGCTTCTGACAGAGCCAGTTTGGAGATAGGACGGGAGGTGTCACTTTCCTTAAAAAAATGACATGATAAAGGTCATTTTCTGGCATATGATGAAAAGTAGGTGAGAACGTACGTAATGTGAATGTGAATAATTGCGCGGGTGGATTTGCTGTAGGTGAGAGTGCATGCAAGCATCTGTGAATCACGGCATGTCCCTCCGGGGGAAACATCAAAGGATCGCCAAGAAGACGCGGGAATGCAAATTTAGGCCAATATGATTACAATTCAAAACAATTAATGCGGTGGACAACATAACAGTTTTCCTCACGGTTTGAGCAAGCGGCATATCTATCCTTTCATGTCAGACATCTATGCATGAGGACGGAGAGAGAAAATGCGGACCAAAATAAATCGGGACAAAATGCTGATAATGTCTGAGCCGAGCTCCTTGAGCAAACTTTTCCCTGGTATTGTATCGGAAGACAGTGATTTATTGGCTGTGCTGTAGGGGCTTGAATGCATGTGTTCAGGCCAGTCAAAGCCAATGGAGGAGGGTGACAGAATAAGGACACTGTGTATCCTTGCCTCTCAAGGCCTGTCACGACATCAACTCACCCAGAGAGAAGTGAAACCGATGCATGGCTGCGGCCGACTCTGAAACAAAAGAGCAGAGAGTGAGGGAGAGGCTTTGGCGCTCGGAGACTGGATCAGATATAAAGAAAGTGACAGGCTTGGAAAAACAGTTTCATCTTGACCCTGCCATCGCCACCAGGTTCTACACCGAACACCTTCATTTGGTCCAAACAATGAATGAGTCTGATTTAAGAAGCTTCTAAGTCACGCTGTAGCTTAAGTAAGTAGAACAGTATTAGATTCATTAAATAGCAGGGGAAAATGAGCTAACTGGCAGAGGAGTGGATTCTCATTTCCAGGGAGAATATCTGCAGAAGTGATGAGGCCTTTCATTGAAGATTTGTGCGATCAGGAGAAATGTTTAATGTTATGGATCTGCAGGATCATCAACTCCCGAAGACAAACGCCCGTCAGTGTGTGTGTGTGTGTGTGTGTGTGTGTGTGTGTGTGTGTGTGTGTGACTTTGAGACACGTTCGGTCGGAAAAGTGCAGAAATCACGCGATCGCAAAACAAACTTCAATTTTGGGGGTGACCTATCCCTTCCATGATAAATGACCTGCATCCTTTATTTGTGGGGGGGGGGGGGGGGTGGTGTGGGTGGTTTCAGAGAGCGTGTGCCCTCCTCCACAGGTGGCAGAAGAAAACGAGGCAGCGAGGAGGATGAGGAGGAGGAGATGAGCCATCTGCTGCAGCGTGTCACCGCGCTCCACTCCTCCCTCTGCTTTCTTCTTTGTCACAAACAAGCACAGGGAAGGAAGAGAGCGTGTGCGGGTGTGTTTGTGTGTGTCAGTTTGTTTCCGTCTATGCAAGTGTGCTTGTGTGAGTGTGTGTGCACACGTGCGTGTTTGCACAAATGGCTTTCTTTGTGTCTGTCTGCGGTCGCCTTTGTCTCTGATTTGAAGTGTTTGTGTGTGTCTGTGTTTGGTTACGTATGCATGTCTTTATGTCAGCCTATGTCAGTACCTCTGTGTCTGTGTGAATGTGTGATCTGTGTGTGTGTGTGTGTGTGTCCATCCTCCAGCAGTCCCTGACCCTGTCTCTCTGTGCTCAGTCCCATTCCCGCCAGTTCCTCTCTCTGCTATTCCAGATGGACTTGCTTTCATATCAAGCTGCTAATGAGGCGGCTCTGTTCATTCTGTGGCTCTTTGAATGAAAGGCCAATCATTTAACCCCCCACCCCCTCCTCCCTTGACCCCCATGTATTTTTAGGCTTCACCTCATTTCATGCTGAATAAACACCTACGTCTGGGCGCCCTCGAGGGCCAAGCCACATCCTGTCGCGCTGGTTTGAGCAAAAAATTAATGCAAAGAGCACTTGGCAACAATGGCACTAATGGAGTAAATGTACAACGGTGCACACGGTTGTATTTACCTGTAAATAATGTCTCTGTATTTTAGGCTGTGGTGATACTGCAGTGTTTCCTGCTTTGGATAATGGTTGATGTAGTTAACTAAAACAGAAAAACTAAAATTATATTTGAAAAACATTTACTTAATGAAATGAAAGTAAAAACTAGACTTTGGAAGAAAAGGAAAGCTGCCTGAAACGATACTGTGTGCTTTCTGAACTAACTGCAATAAAGTAAAAATATACAGAAAATGTCTTTTACTTTTTGTCTTTGTGAATTTGGTCAATGTGTGAGACTGGGGCGTCGAGGTTGTATTCTGTCTGTTCTGAACTTCTTAAATCTTGACCCCGACAAACACCCCCCATATTATAATAATTTAACAAAATCAGCTAAAACTAATAATAAAACTGAAACTAATAAAAGCTAAACTAAAACTGAAATGAAATGAGCCATCCTACTCTGGAAACAAAAAATGAAACTAAACTGAACTGACAATAACAAATAAAAATGAAATAAAAACAAAAACTAATCAAAACTGCAAAACTACAATCACTCTGCTTTGCACCTGCATGGAGAATTCAAGACAAATTTCCCCCGCTGTGAAAAATAAACCACTGTGTTGTCTCATTTCGTATCACATTGCATCACATCAAAGCATACCGTGTCGTGTCACGTTATATCATAATTTAACAGAGCGTATCATACTATATTGTATCATAATGTTTATCCCTGATCCCTCATTTATTCCCATGGCAGTAACTCAATGAAACAAGATGTGCCACAGATTATTTTGGACTGGTGTTGTTTTGTTTAAGGTGCTTTTCATGCGTCTGTATGCTCTGTAAATAAATTCCCTCTTGGAGTCTATTGTAAAATATTAGAATGTAATGTATTAGATCATATCGTATTGTCTGTCTCATATGGTGTTAATTGATTGTTTTATTAAAATTACATTACAGCTTATCTAAAGAATGTTGCCTGTTAAAGACACTAAAGGGGTGGAATTTTAACATCAGTGATTCATTACCATATTCATTTTCAGAAATTAATGTAATTGTGGTAAACGCACAAGACCAGGCTGCGTTTCACACTCTGAACCACCAGGTCAGATTTGGTGGGATAATCTGATGGATTTGTGGTTTACAGCACAAAGGGATATTACTTTATGGCACAGAATGAGAACTGATTTGATGATGTTTATTAATACAAAACTTTGTCACAGTTATACTTTTCCAACTGCATTGTTTCAACTTTGCATAACTGTTATTGTTTTTTTTTTTTTTTTTTTTTTTTTGTGGTTAGACAATTTCATATGACTGTTATGAAACAACTGTTATCAGCTGTTTTTTTCTTCCTCTTCCTCTGAAACGCTGGAGGGGAAGTAGGAGCAACATCCTCTTTGCGAGAGGAAGCAACAGGGTTTGTGGGAATTGTGGTCTTGATTTTGGGAAACAAAACAAAAACTATATATATATATGCTACACTTATCATCTTTAAAGGAGACAGTGAAAAGTAGGTTATTAAAAGATTAGTCCTCACCAAGAAGCCAAGCTGTCGTTCCCAAGTAACCATGTCACAGTGATCTGTTTTTCATAAGCACTCATTGTGTCAATCTAGATGATTGCTCCTGTTTAATAGAACTGAAACAGGAGATGGATGTTATCACTGGATGAATCCCAAGGCATCTTTAATTGTCACTCCAGTACGAAGCGAGTCCCTGTCCTAATTTATTCGACTTCATTTATCAACACACTTTTTCATTCACATGAGAGCTGAGTGGGATAATGGCCATTGTATTGGTTTCTGCCTCCACTATTTTTAACACTAATGCTGTCTGAGGTTTGACTAATTTTAGATCGGAGAGAATGCATCTTCATCTTCTACATTTCAGAGCTGATCACAGAGCACACCATTATACTGTCGATCAGCACTTGCTGGCTTCAAAAAAAGCAGGTCTGCCGCATGCTGACAAGGCTGCAATCAAACGGGACAGACCGACAGGGATCAGAGCAGCCAGCCATGGCAATCAGTCTCCTCCCCACACTTTACTCCTCTCATCTTTTCTGTCTTCTTTCTTCTTGTCTGGGTGTCATCTCCTTTCCTCTGGCATCTCAGATGTGCTCCACTGATTAGAGTTTGCCAGAGCTCATGATATTTTGCTTGATGGTGAGCCGTAATGTTATCTTTGAGGGATTGCAGAAACCTTTTCAAAAGGACGGACCGAATGTTTTTCTAATGACAGAGTGTTTACAACTCATCTCTGTCTCTCCACCCACCTCTCTCTTTACAGTGTGCTCTGCAAATAGCAGGAGAAGTAATAAGGAATGGGATTAAGAGAGTAAATGGCATGTTTGAAATGACTAAATGTTTGGCCTTCCATTTGCCGTTTCTCTTTAAAAATCCATATGGCATTCAGCTCTCTGACAAACACACCACAGGAGGTATGAGACACAGCCATCAGGCTGAGATGAGAGGAGTAATAATTTACTGTCTTCTGCATCACATAGTCACAAAATTTTACTGTTAACCCTCCCCGGCATGGTCAACAGACCAACCTTATGCTTATGGGAAAGACAACAATCTGTGATATTTCCTGAATTGCAAAAATCATGCTTGAATATGTTTAAGTTACATGTGAGGCTGGTGCAGTGAGCGTTTAAGTGTTTGTTTTTCTTTAACTCTACTTTTCCCGGCAAGTATTTGACAGTCTTGGCCAAGTTCAACATCAACCCAAACAAGATAAACGTTTTTACAAAATGATATTATGCAGCAGTAAAAGTACAACTCCCACTGCAAAAAAATCCATCAGAACAAGTCATTCAGAGGCTTTGTTCACTCCTGAAAGTCTGAACCAAAGTTTGAATCAAGAACTTAACATGCCTACATCCTGCTGTCATCACCTTTGTGGGTTGTGCCTCCTGATACTTGACATAGATTGGTTTGTATACAGAATACAGAATGCCTTTATTGTCATTGAAAAAAAAAAGAAAAAAGAATGCAACAAAATTTGCAGTGCTGCATCCATTTCAGTGCCTGGTTAAAAAGCAAGCATTAAAAAGAAACATCACAGAAACATTCATGCTACTGAAGGTAAATAAAGTAAATAGGATGAGGTAGTTGTAATGTAAAAAAGAAGATATATAATATATATTGCACCAATAAAATATATATTGCACTGTTTTGATTGATAAGATGAGCATGCATCTGACATTGCTGTGTTGTCAGTTAAAGGTAGCCTTCTACTGCCGTTTGAAATAGTGGAGAAAAATGAATAAACAGATTCCACTATAATAATACTACTAGCGCCCTCGATGTGTTAAAGTGTGTGAAAGAGTTTTTTCCAGGTGACTTTTTATAACATCGTCAGACCATATTTCATTTAAAAACTTGGTCTTCTCCTCTCTGCATGTGTTGTTCATATTCAGTTTTTCCAGTTCTGATAAGAGCCTGCCAGAACTTCCTGTGATTGGTTTGTAAGTCTGAACCGTGCAAAAAAAATGTTTTCACATCAGGAACAAACCGATCCATGGTTCAGTTTGATCCAGACCTAGACCAGCTCCTTTTGTCAGACCAAGGATCAGCTGTTTGGTTCAGACTGTGGTCTAGAGGAAGTCTCACACCTATAGTTTTGGTTCAGATCAAACTCAAAAGTCCTAAAGTCCAGACCAAAGCCGTGAGAAGGCCTTTCATCTTCATGGTTAAAATAGTGAAATCTGAAATCGCACTTTCTGCAGATCAGCATATCCAAATTTCAGATCAGCTGCATGCGTGCTTCTGTTTCTGCAATCAGCACTGCAATGACAGAGACAGTTCATTCAGAGCAGCTTACCATGAAGCTGAAAGTCTGCAGCATCACCACATTTTCAAATTGAAGGTCAGAGACAAGAGAGTGAGAGTAAAATGTACCCCTCATTTCCATCCCAAAAATACATTTTTTTCACTTTAATTTTCAGTTGTTTTACAAGCGATCTACTGTGAACCCGGAACCAGGACTGACTGTTTTCCAATGGACTTTGAGCTCTCAGCACCTCTACAAATCGCTTAGTGTCACTTTACATTTTGGTGCTAAATTTGCACCACTTTTCACTGTTGCTGGATGCCACCGTCGTTCAATTCAATATAAAAAATCTTGCACGTTAGAACAAGTGAAAAAAAAACGTCTTTGTAGTCGTGTACAGTATTTACCTCTAAGACTTATCAATGGGAAGAGTGACAGATACATTTTTCTGCTGTGACACTGCCTTTTCTGCAGAGGCCTACATCTGTGCGAATGTGCTTGTACCCCTCGTTTAAAGCGTCAACAGTGTTTCCGACATCACAGGCCCTTGACTTCTGGTCTGCAGGCTACACGGTGACAGCTGGAGGTAATTCACTTTGCCTCATTTTGCTCGCTGTTAGCGGCTCATGGGATGATAACGGCACAGCAAAAGCTTTAATCATATTCCTCTGCCTTCAAGAGTGATATTGCTTTTTCTCAGGGCTTATTGAATGGCTGCGTGTGGGTGTATGTGTGTATGTGGGAATGGGGTGGGGGGGAGGGGTAAATGCTGGAACAAGGGGCGCAGTGGGGCGGGGGGGTGCAGGCCTGCTAGGTGACAGGGGTGGCCGGGGGACATGTATCATCGATCGGCTACCTGGGACTTCCTGTACGCGGGGCAGCATTAAAATGATCCATGGTCTCTTTCCCGGGCTAATACCAGTGATATTGAGATATCAGACCTCTGTTATCTGTTACTGGCAGCGGAGGGCACACGCCCACACCACACAAAAGACAGGAACGAGTTCTTCCACAGGGGCCGAGGTGATAATCTAATAGGGACATTTGTTTTTGTCTCCTACTCGTTTCTCGCTCCTCGCCTCCTCTCCTCTTTGGTTCAGAAACAAAAGCTTTCGTCTAGGGGGCCTGCCATTGCCTCCGTGGCGTATAAATAACAGTCGCGCGACAGGAAAACAAGTGTAACACACACCATCTGGCTCTCCACCAGTATCTGCCTCAGTCACAGAGATGGAACGGGGGGGTGGGGGGATGCAGGTGGGGATCAGATGAATGCTATCAGAACGGCATCTCCTCCTCAACTCAAGAGGGATGCCACATGTAAGCCAAAAAAAGGAATGTGGTGTGACAACGTGTTTCTTTTTCCCACTTAAAAAAAAATAAAAAAATACAAATATGCAATTTTTTTTTTGGAGGGTGGCAAAGTATATCTCGCTTTCCTCTATTTAATATGTGGTAGAAGTAGTGGGTCTATTTGAGGGTATGGCATGCATCATGGTATGTGTAATCGCCTCTGGCTACAAATCAAATGCGTCATTACAAATCTGTCCATAAGCAGGTCGTGGGTTGGAAGCAAGCTGCCCACATTATTTTTTTCATGTATGAAGCTCTCCGGAGGCTTAGTTTTCCTCAATTTATGGTGGCAGCAATAATGACATAGTGCAAGACAGCAATTTTTAAGAGCAGATTTGGATTATTTTTGTTTTGACTTTTGTCTTGCGTGCTGTTACCTTGGTTTCTACTCCATCAAGTTAAGATGTCTGGATAAGGCACGAGTCTCATCGGCTCCCAGTGATCATTCCATTATTAATTTCTCCAGTATCACCTGGATAGATTTTCATCACTTCCATGAATCCCAATCGATTCCATGAGCAAAGCATTTTCCATTACCAAGAATTACTCATCTAGCAGCGGGACAGAACGGGATATTAATCAGTGTAACCTCTGTTACTAACCTTGTTATTCTTTCAAAGCCAAACAAAATGCGGATTTGGCGGTGTTCAAGTCTCATTATTAAGACCGGTGGAAAGCAGACATTATACATTGCTATTGATCACAGTGGGAAGACAGGCCTACACAGTCGATAGCCTCACAGAATGAAAAATGATCATTTCTTATGACTGTATCCTGCAGAGAAAAGCTGTCTTTGTTCTTTCTATGACAGCCGGAGCACCAGCTCTGCTCTTATCAGGCAGTCAAAGTTCTGGGAACATTTAACCCCTTGAAATCTGATTTTCCCCTAAATTTCCAGCCCAATCGACAAGAGAAAGTGTTGGCATTTTACGTTTCTGCAAACCAAGGACACATTGACATATAACATTTTCAAGTTTTATGACTTTGTACGAAACGCGGGAAAATGCTGTGTCAGGAAGTGGATGGCACAATCAACAGGACTTTGCTTCTGCAGATTGGGGTTTGAGTCCCATGTGTAACGTTATCTAGCTAGCTAATAGGAGCCAACGTTGGCTAATGACTCGTGACATTAACCATGACCTTTTCTTAATCGTGATGACAAACCTTTTCCTAACCTTAACCAAGTAGCGATGGTGGCTAATGAAGCAAATGAAAGTGGCTGAAGCAGCTGATGAGCTAACGGTAGCTAGCAATGTGTGCTTGGTTCAGAAATGTTGACTTTCCATGTATTTGTTGGTTTGCGGAAACTTAAAATTGCAATGTTTTACTCTATTAGCTGGGATGTTAATTATCCTTTGGGTAGCTTCAATGCTGGGAAATTACATTCTGTAAAGTGTTGCTGGTTGCTTCACTTCACTGAAGATGAGGGAAGATGCGATTGTTCTACTGTACGCTGCACCATTACGTCAAACAGAAAATGTCTGGATGTCTGGTGCATCATTTCATACACGTTTCCCTGTAATTCAGTAGGACATAGTTTGTATCTTTGGAAACCCGAGGATCTCCACCAGAATTTAAAATGAAGGTCTGTGGATCTGAACAAAGCTTGGCCTCACAGCATGCATTTGTTATGATGAACTCACCAAAGGGACCGACAGGGTTGGAGAGGTTTAAAATGGACAAGATGCTTCTAAGATTTATTTACCAGTTGACTTTGAGCTCTTGACATTAACTACTGAAGTCCTCAGTCAGCACAGGGGGCTTTGAGAAAGCCTCTGGCATGGCAACTCTGCCACATTTAAAATTTAAAGCATAAAACATATTTTCTATAGACTCCTGTCTAGCTTTGGGATATACTACTTTAAGAATAACCATAGGGTAGGTGATGCACACTATAATATGCAGCCAGCTTTGTGGGAGCCCATGACCGCACGATTCTTTCCAGTGTTTTCTAGATGAGAAAAAATGGAAGGATTACAAAACAACCGAGAACGCAGCCCGAGGCGGTAGAAAATTTTCTCTGATTGTCGCTTTGTTTATTTTATGGCGTATTATGTTCTAAATAAAAACAAATCGTAGTGTTACAAATTGAGTTTTTATTTGCCCACGTGCAATGCATATATATTACCTCGCAGCTCCCTAAAAATCAGATCAAGGGGCTGATGACTAGCGTTGGTCTGTAATATTTTAGCATTGTCATCACATAATTACGGCTGATTGCATTATCACTTCAGCTGTGAGAGATCCTTGACTAATGATACTGACAATATGGGTGGTAATGATGATTATTTCAGCGCTATACTGGGACTCACCATTGCCAGTATAGATGACATGGATAAATTGAACTTGTGGAGTTTGGGGATAAAAAATGGTAAGCCAGTGTAAGCAGTGTAAAAATCGGATTTCACTCAATCAGCTGCTGCAGTCTGATGATTCCTTTGGGTCGCTTGTATCCAATTAATAGTGTTGTGTGTCCTAATGAGTTATGAATTTTAACTCCTGGCGTGACAGACAAACCACTAAACTGTCTCACACAGATGCACTTACACACTCACACCTTTAAAGGCTAAGTCCTACCGAGTGTGCCACCGCAGAGGAAGAGGTGTGCGGTGTGTGAGAGGTGTGTTTGCAAGGTTGTACTTACAGAGCGAAAGAGGCCGCTGAGAGTGTGAGTGATGGATTAGCAAGAAAAATGATAGATAGGCAGGCTGGGGGGATGGGAGGAGACAAGACCTTGCGCGCGAGGTGTTTACTCTCTCAAACTCATAATCCTTGATAAACAGTGTACACTCAGAAAGACAAATATTTATCGCTAATACGGCACACCTCTGCTACTCCCTGCGCACTCGTTGCTGAGGATAAATAAGCTTTTATATTACCAGGGAGAACTGTCGATAAAGTTTAATAACATGAAGGTCAGTTCATAACTGGATCTAATAATAATCCTGTGCCTCTAAAACAAAGGGATGGAATAAAACTTTCTTTTCCAGTTAATATCGAATATTATGGTTGTGTTGTGGGATCTGTACACTGTAACTCTGTGAGCAGAACACGGCTATAAAGCTGCCAAACACTGAGGTTTGATTCCGGTTGGGCAAATAAATGCTAAAACGGGAGAAACGGTGTGCTGTGTCCTGCCTTGTTTATGTGGTCTCGTCCTGTGTAGTGAGGGTTCGCACCGCTAGGAGACTACTGTGTCCTGTCTTGTGTCCTTTGTGTCCTCTCCTGTCCATTTCTATGTCATGTGTGCTCTTTAAAATTAGGTAGGGAATAGCCACCACAGGACGCAAAGACACAGAAATTGACGGGGCAGGATACCAAGGACACAGGACAGGACACAGTAGCCACCATTAGTACAAAGGGAGGGATATTTAAGATGCTACTGAGCACGTAAATATTTTTAAGCACACCTTCACCTTCACCATTAAGAAATTTAACCATGGGACATTAGTGAGTTGTTCTCAATTCTGCAGGATGTTAGTTGCACCTTCATCAAAAATCACAGGTGTAACTTAGTGTTTGACTGGATGGCTTTAATGAAACTCAGCCCCAAAGAACCAATGATCTGTCTCATGGAGGTGACATCAAGACCATCTTTCTCTAAAGTCCATTTCTTGCTCATGCAAAGAGGATGTTGTTGTCCTCCTCCTTCCTCTGCTCTGTGTGTGTGTGTGTGTGTGTGTGTGTGTGTGTCGCACTGTTTGTTTGTTTTCTCTTTGGCTTCACTGAAGAAGATAAACATGTTGGAAGCGATTTTTTTTCCACCGGCTTCTCGCTTTTTACACCATCTGCCATTGTCAGAAAGTCTGAAAGCTTTAGCTCTGCTTGCACTGGAGGAACAGTGTCGTCCTCCTGTTTTGTGCCATAAAGGAATATCCCTTTGGGCTGTAAAGCAATGCAGCAGATTTTCCCCCAAATCCAGCCGGGTGTCACGCGGCGTAAACTGCAATGCTATGCCGCTAATCTGCTTCCTGCGGTGGTCTCAGTGTCGCCTACGATCAAAGATGTGGGCAAAGTCAATGGATCAGGCTCCATCCATACGTGTGATTTCTGAGCCCTTTCTGGCCTGTTTTGGATGAAGTTTGGCGTAATGATGGATTTTGACACTGCCGTCCAGAATTCTGAGTGTAAATCCGATTGATCCACCACAGCGCCACCAACTGGTCAACAAGGTTATATATCTCAGATTTTACTGGGACAAATTTGATTAACCAATGGGGAATGATGCATTTTTACACTGACTTCAAGAATGTACAAAATGAAAATGCAACAAAAACGTCCCCGGGCTTCATGCAGCAATGTGTCAGATAAAGCACATCACACACACACATACACACACACAAAGAAAAACATGATATATAGGGGATGTCATGGTCACTGTTGGCATGTTATTGTGAAACGCTACATATCAAAAACAAGACACAGGACAAGGCGCTGCATGTGGCAGGACACAAAATGATCTCGTCCCCCATGCTGTAAAAATGCATGCAGTCCTGGCACAGAAAGACACTCTGGATAACACTAATCACCAAGTGAAGTGTGTTATATTAGCTGAAGTCAACAGAGTGACTGCTGGAGCTCTGCCATTCCATTACTCCTGACACAAGGCCTCCATGGAGAGATATACTGATAAATAGCATTAATCTGTTCAGGACTGTGTCTGACTATATTTATCTGATCTCCATCCACAACGGGAGGCCTCCTCCAACAGTCACTGCCTATTAAGACTTCCGTGCAATGTCAGTATGGTATGCAAGTGGAATAATTATATCTTTCGTTCTCCATTTGATAGGCACTGCGCTGTCTGCAACCAGTTTGTTAGGCCTCCTCTGGGCTTCACAATGAGTATTCAAATTAAGGTGAGAGGAGTGTTGGTGTTTTCTAATACTAAATGTCTGTTCACCAAACATTCATTGCATTGTGCAACAAACAAAGTGAGAATAAATTGCCTCAAACCTCTTAAAAATTCCCGGCTTGATGTGAATTAATCTTGATCAAATTGCCGCCTAGAGTCATTAAAGTCCCTAAAGTAATTCCAGCTTTCCTGAAGAGTTAACTTCCCTGTGTAACATGGTGAGAACCGTGTGCATCAAAGTGAAGATTGAAAATGTAATGGGCAAATGTTAAATTCCATTATCTTCTATTGAATTTTACCACTCAGAGCCGTTACTCTTTTCTCCTCCGTGCCTCTTTGCTAAAAAAAAACAAACAGCCCCCCATATTTTGCCACTGCAAACTACAGCTGTTTAACTAAATTGCACACTTACACCCTGCTCAGATGGGATTTGTTTTGAGGACAACTTGAGTGAAAGAACTGTGAAGACAGAGCTTCTGGAATGTTAATGGTCAGATTTATGAACGGTCATCACACCAAAAATGTACCACGGGCCATGTACAACTTTCACAGTTTATGCTGATGTGCTTGAATTATGACTTTTCTTGCAGTTGGACCAGAGTTGGACTTTGGGTCTAATCTCAGGCTGATTTGTGCAGGTGATCCACAACCCCAGAGCTCTTCCCTAAAGGAAATGATGCAGCGATGGCAAATAAACAGAAGGATGTCATTTCGGACAGGACCAGGTTTACCTTGGGTTGTTTATACTGGGTACTTTACAGGACGTAACAGAGGCCATTATTTTTACTGGTATGGGCATGCACAGTTTGTAACAAATTATTGACATGGCGGATTCAGATGGGACTAAAATTACTGACATGCTCCAGTAATGATTACATCATTCCACCTTCCCCGTAAAAATAGTCCTGCCCGAAATGGGCTTAACAATGTGCAAATACATACTTCTAAAATAAACCTTTCAGAGAAGTCGATGCTGATTACCTATGTAAATGATTTAAAACAAACTTAAAAACACTCTTGATTTCCATTATCAAATGACAGATGGCTTGTAATGACACAATTACCCGACATTAAGTCACTTTGCACACAATGAATGAAGATCAGTGGTTTATGTACATCTCTGGATCTCATTATTTTCCATTACGTTCAATTAACAGTTGAGATTGGTGTAATTTGCTGATTTCGTGATGGGCAAAGTCTATTAAAAGAACTGAATCCATTAATCATGCAGTAATTCGGGTTCCATTTCTATCAGCTCCATTTCCATGTTGCCTGTCGTTTTGATGAAGACAGAGCAGCCGTGACGATCGAGAACATAAATCATATGTGCAGAAAAATGTCACAGAAGTTTCACACATGACTGTCCAAACACAACACCTACAGTCTCATGCATCGACTTGTAAATAATTCTATCTGTCACTCAGGGGTTATGGTGCTGCCACATCATTACTACAGACTGAATAATGAATAGAAGCACATGTCTTATGTTCTGCCCACTTCCCACTCTTTGTCCTGAGGCATGTGTACACAGCAGCTGCCAATCATACATCTTAAAGGTTTGGAAATAATGATTAAGTTCAAAGGCTGCTGAGTTTGTCACTAGCTGTATTAGCATTTTTTTTTTTCTTCACTGTTTGCATCTGCTAACAACACAGTTTGTAGTAGGCGGAAGGTTAGAAAAGCAAGCTGGTGACAAGGCAATCATTGGTTTGAATCCCAGGAGCTAGCTAGCTAGAAAAAATGTGGTTGAGCTTTGCAAGAAAAGTTGCATTGAGCTTGAGCAAGGCATTTAACCCTAAAGCGCTCCGCTGGAACTGCTGAGCAGCCAAAAGTAGAAGACTGTAGACTTTGTACTGATAAGACATTGGACAATGGGGCAAACCTCAGATCTGCTTTGTAATGGAGCGGATCTTTATACACTTTTGGGCTAAAATCTTAAAACTCCTTCTAATTGGCTATTGTTATATTTTCTGTCCACAAGACTTTATTGCAGATGTGGAACAGCTATTACCTGAACTTCAAGTAATTTAGATATTTGTGTCTGTGATGAAACAGGTCTTTAATATTCACCTGCATTTTTTCATATTTGGTGTATAGCTCCTCATTATATAGTAACAATAACACCTAGCCATGGTCCACATGCTGATAGAAAGCCCTGAATATCAAACAGATTGAAAATTAAATGAAACCATCGGTCTCTGGGGGCCTGCTCACAAGGACGATGTCTGGGCCCGTGTATTGTTAGACTCAACTCTGCATTCAAGATTTATACATAACTGCAAAATAACCAGACAACGAACAGTTGGGGCCTCTGGTGATTTGATTTTTATTTCATTTCATTTTTATTACACAGGAAAGGAATTAAAAGTACAGATGTTACAATTAAAACTGACCTGACTCAGTTAAACAAACTGTTCTGCAGCAGATTCCTGTTCTGCAGCACATAAAAGACACAGAGTCACATTATAATACAAAAAAATGTGAGCTGGAATCACTGATTACAGGTGTGTCCTTCCATCAGATAAAATGTGGCAAGGTCTTATGCAAATGCAATAACCGTGTAAAGAGGTTATCGATCAAATGTACTATGAGATCCCAATCGAGATTTTTGTGTATGTTTGGAAAAAAAAAAAGTACTGGCATAAGTGCATCAGTGAACTTGATCTAGTGCTGCGTTCCTGTTCCTATTCCTGTTTTGTGTTGTGTAAGGCAGTAAGTGCTGGAGTAGAGTTGTTATTTTGGAGCATTGATGGGTAGATTATTGGTGTAGCTCTGAAAATGCAGCACAGTGGTGACTCCATGGGGGGAGTTTGGGTCTTAGATGCACCACTGCATAGTCTTATACTGGTTCAATGGTTCCTTTGTGGTGAGAGACCAAATTAGGAGACTGCAAGATTGTGCTGAAAGAATGAGTGCATGTAAATGCCTCTGAAACAGTATGACTAAGATATGGTCTGATCGATTATCAACATTAAATTTCAAGTTGAACTTCTTTGCTGAAATGCGAACGTGGTTTTGATAGGTTTGTACATTTCTGTGATGTTTGATTTGCAAAATGAACACAGTCAGACATAGATATAGATTTCTCGGGGGAATGGAAACACATCCTGTCAGTTTTCTTGACATTGATAGTTAGATGATTAGATTTCAACCAGTCATGCAAATACTGAAGATCAGAGGAGAGTTTTGACTTTGTGACATCAGGGTTTGGATCCGAAATTAAAAATTACAGTGTCATCAGCATATATTGATTAGGGGATGACTGGGGCCACCTGGTGGTCTGGGGATCTGGGGACTGTGCCCGATGTGAGTCAGTGATCATGCCCAGAACCAAGTGTGAAAGTGTGCAGCTACATGAATGTGAGGCTGAATGTTGCTGAAAAAGTGCTTGCATTGCTCAGTAAACCTTCCCTAAAGGCAATAAAAAAGATTTCTCAAGGGTAATGGACAAAATGAGCTCATCACTGCAATAAAAGGAGAGTTCGTGTTGTTCGGCTGATCTCCACTTTACATGCCTAATGTAGTGTGGCATGATCTTATGCAAATGCAATGTAAATTCAGTTATGGGCGCCGTGGCTTTGGCACTTGTTCTCCCTGCTTCTGGTTGCTTGTGCTGTTGGTGAGCCTACAAGCACTGTTGTCAGTGTACATGGCCATGGATAAGAGTGTTGGCTGAGCGCTTTAAATAAATTGATACAGAAAAATGCGTAATATGACAGACAGTGGGACATGGTTTGCTTCTCTGCATGATTCACCGGTTTACCATCTTTTCTAACCTTGTCGGGAACAAACACAAGTTTAACCTGTAGGAAATTAGCTCCTTTGAGGAGCGCTTCATGCTGCTTCGATGTAAACACTCTTCTCAGAGGGTGTTACAGATTGTTCTCAGGATTTACCAAGGACGATTTCCTCAGTGCATCATCTGAAATTGAGCGTAATTATTGCTGAGGATTCTACATCGTAAAGGCTTTTGCACTTCTAGCAGGATGAAAGATAAACAACATCAAAATTAAAGATGCAGTTTGCTTGAAGCCTTCGCCCTATGATCTTAGGACCCCGCCACCCCTCATCCCTCCACCCTGCTACACACACACACACACACACAGGCACATTTAATCATCTCAACACTATCTTCCTACCAGCCCATCAGTCTTGTTAGGCATTCTGCTGCTGTCCTGATGCAGGCAGGGCTCTGACTCTGACCAGGAACATTCCATCCACCGCGATGCACACATCATTAAAACTTCAAAAAATATGAATTATTCAAACAGGCCTTAGCAGCATGTTGGTGTGATTATGTGTGTATGTATACATGTGTGCTTGCTCATATGTGTTTTTGTTTGTGAGTATGTGTGTGCTGTTCACCAATTCAAAGCAGAAGCAGGAAATAGTGGAAGCCTGAATCGTGTTTTTTTTTTTTTTTTTTTTCCCCAGTATGATGCAAAAACACATAAAAAAAAAAATCATCACTGTGGATGGACCTGGAGCAGACTGTTGCGCGCTGTAATTCTGTGATTAGAGATGTCTTCACAGAAAACAAGAAAACACTGGAAGACAAAATACTTTCACACTGAATTTTGCTCCCAGTAAGCTTTACTGGGAGCTTACTGGGGAGCCTTCCTCAGGTAATACATAGCAAAACATCCACATAGGGGTGAAACATGCACAAGTAAAGCTTATTAAAGCAGGGGAAAGTTTTAGTGTGCACATATTGTCATTTATTCAGTGTAGTTGTTGCTCTGCACCAGAGATAAAACTGTCTTTAGGATGAGCAGAAACTATTTTCTTTTTCTCGTTGAACAGAGACAAAGCAGAATTCCTCAAAGCAGAAAAACACGACTTTCTCTTTGTCTGAATAACTGATAGTCTGAGCAAAACAGAAATAAACTAATGTTTAAGACATGTTGTCTCGCCAGTATAGAAATTCAAACTAAGCTTACCTTGGCTGTGGGACATTTTTACCATTAGAAATTAAAAGTTACTGTAGACTTCTTTGTTCTATCTCTTTCAGAGTCATCATTTAGCAAATGTATCTCTCAAACCTTCATCCAAAGGGAAAGGGTGTGTTGAGCATGTGTGCTCTTTTCCACAAATGCCTAAAATAGAAAGAAAGGAAGAAGAGTAGAAATTTAACTTGGACCCGTTGAGCTCTCACTCTGCCCAAACCTCCGGGATATGGTCCCAATCCCAGCCTCCTTTTCACAGAATCAGAGGGCCATTCATTTTTAATGGAAGACCTTCAGAAAAGAAGAACCGCAATTCTCTCTTCTTCTCTCCTCTCTTTTCAATGCCAGGCTATTGAGGAATATGAAGAGACGAATAAATTAGGTGCAGATTTGATTTTGTGTGGGTAGAATGATAGGAAAGAGGTTTATTCAGAGCAAAAATCATTCAAGCCTTTTGTTTATACGTATAGTTGAGCAGGACAGGCGGATGCACAGACCAATGGAGGACCAGGTGCTCAGGCCAAAGGAAGACGTGATGCAACATGGCTGTAATAAGGAGAACGGGCACATTACCATGGAGTAATATGCATGTATTTAGTACCACAAGATCGAAAGCCTTTGGGATCTTCACAACTTATGTATTACACTCAGTCTTTTATGGGGACACTCATGCCTGGAGACATGCCGCCTATTACTGAGTTGCATCATCAAAAAAGAAATGGTTAGGGATTTTTGCATTAAAAAGTTTGAGACTTTTTTTTTTTTTTTTTTTTTTTTTAACAGTTATGCTTGGTAAGACTTTTTGGTTTTGTTTTCTAATTCCATTCCCATTTTCGTCCAAGTTTTGGTTCTGGAGCAGGTTAAGGTGGATATCGAATATCCTGAATTTAAATCTCAGCTTCATCACATGCTATTTTCCCCTCTTTCACAACCTTTCCTGTGTCCCTCATCTGTTAGATATGAAATAAAGGCTAAAATTGCCCAAAACAACCTTAAAGATGTGTTTAGTGCCGGAACCCTGCAGGTTTTTAATTCTCCGTCTGCAGTTAATAAGCAACATTTGGACTGAAACCAGGTGTGAGATCAGCTTTGAATTTGACATTCCTGCACTTGTGCATACAATTGTTGTGGCTGCAGTTTCTTTTCTCTTGACGCCTGTTGTGGGAACAGCTGGTGTGACCGGTGTGTCTTACTTTCTCAGTTTTAGAGTGAGTGAAGTATTCATTCATTTTCTCTGCCTGCCTAATCCTTTTCACGGTCACAGGGGTTGGAGCGTGTTGCTGCAGACAGTGGGGCAGAAGGCGGGGAGGCACTCTTGACAGGTTGCCAATCCATTACAGGGCCAACACAGATAGACAGACAATCAGTCCAGTCACATTCACAGCTATTGACAATTTAGAGTGTCCAATTCACCTGACCTACATGTCTTTGGACTGTGAGTGGAAACCGGAGCACCCAGAGCATGCAAAGTCCATGGTTATTGTTGGCTCAAAGGCTGCTTTTAAAGAGATCTTTCAGATACCACATTTAACCCCAGCTAAGGCTAGAGAGGTGCTGCACCTGATGATGCGAACTACATCTAACCAGCTAACAATCAATGATTGTATCATTCCAATCCCAAACAAGAGAAGCCAACATGACTATTTTATTACTGAGAAAACCTTTATTCCAGCAGTGAAAGTAATATGTTTCTTCACTTCTCCATTGCCTCCGCACAACACCCCCTTCCGTACTCAATTTTATGATGACAGAGATATTTACAAATTTACTCATGGATGCAGCTCTCCAATCCTTGAGACAATCACTCAGATGGCCACAAATCCTCAGTTGTTCTTCAGTATTCTGACTGCTGTGAATATCCTCAAATGCACTTTTAAATAAATAAATGCATAAACATGTAGAATTCAGTTTTGAATGATAGAAAATTGCTCCATGTATAAAAATTTACTGTGGTTCGGCATGCATCAGAGCTGCTGTCCTTTTGTCCTTGTTTGTGTCATTCTTGTAGGTCATAGTGCTTTTTGTATGAGAATGAGAAAAAAATATTCTAAATTGTCACGTCTGCTTATCACATTTTAAGTGAATGCTGATTGCTGTTTTCAGTGCAATTAGTCTGGTATTCAAGTCGGGTGTGTGTACAGGCTAAAGTGAAAATTTGGGATTTTCTGAGTAACACTGAGTTTTACTGAGTTCATTTTACTAAGTTAATTTTACTGAGTTCTTTTGCTGAAAGTGCATTCTATTGTAGGCCTATAAGTGAATATTTTACTTCATCAAATCAAAGGAAGATACATGACACAAATCCTTGTAGAAGAAGGAAGGAGGGCCTTGTTCAGTAGTCCATGCACCACATTGCTCACTAAAAATCCTGCAAAACCGCTCCTCATATTAAAAAAAAAAAAAAAACGCTCCAGTAATGGAAAAAAAAGCCCATTTTTCCTGTATAACATATGGAAGTAGGAAAGGTGGAAACCATAGACTGTCAAGCTACAGTGCAGCCCTGGCTAGCAGAAGTGTTTATCCCAAAATGATTTATGTTAATATTGGGTTAAATGGGCTGTGAATCCAGCATTTTCCCCTAAGCTTTGGCTCATTTGAAGATCTATGTGTGGAGACCGGTGGAGGAACGCTGCCTGCAGACGGCCGGGGCTGATCAGGCTTAGCCAGGCAGGTGGATGAGCCCCCCTCTTTTAATTGATATCCCCATTGTTCCTACTCTGTCATGCATGCATCGGTACCCTCGCTGGAGAAACTCCTCAGCATGAACGTGTTACAATCCACAAAGCATATCAGCACCAGGGCTTCACACCTCTGTGATGTATATTGTGTGCAGATGAAAAAGACTGTGATTACAGTCTATTATAGGGTTATATCTCATTGGGCACCTAAATCCTTTGTCAACTCTATTCTTTTTCTATATCGCTAACTCCTGTCCTTAAATGGGCTTTTTTTTTTTCTCAAGTGTCATTATTTCTGACTTACTGCCTCTTGCTTCAATAGATTCATGCTTTGCAATATCACAGGAAAAGTAAAAATAAAAAATTCAAAATCACTTGATTTGCCGAGCATTCCCAGCCCATGCATTTAAAGGAATTTGTCTCGGTGCAGAAACATCAACATCTTTTATAGGCAACTCAGTACCTTCTAACCTAGTAGAAGGAGAAAATGAAAATGAAAACAGCCAGTGCAGGACAGAAAACAGACAGCAGACAATGCATGTTACTCTACATGTGCTTGTTTTTCCATGCGGAAATAATATGTATGTTGCCAGTTGTCCATATTGTCAATAAACATGGGCTACTATTCAGCTACTATTCAAGAGCTACTATTCAAATCTGCAGAGCATAAACTCCTCTCAGAATATACAGTAAATTAAACTGAATGATTTAGGAAACATCCTTGGAAGAGCATATAATTTATTGAGTGTATACGTTTTTCAGAAATCTGTTATGCAACCTCCCTTTTGTGACCTTGTTTTTCTTTCATCATGTATCTCAGATGCATGTAACATGGACCAATTGAGACTGTGGAGCAGAGACTGCATCTCTGAAGGGCTAGGAGAGCATTTAGCTTGGTTCAGCTGGCAGCCCACAAATTATTCAGGGCTGGATGCCGAGGTGCATTCACACGGTGGTGTCATGGAGAGTTCATAACCTAGCTGCTATGCGCAGGTGGACTCTGAAACCCCCACAGTCTGCCTGGAGAAGCTATTGGCACCTGTTAATTTGAATGCAAGTGTGTGGGTGTTTGCGCGAACAGCATCAAATTGTTTGCGGTCAATGTGCGCCTCCCTTTTGAGTCCGTGCCATGCTGGAGTTGAGGGTGACTTAGCATGGTGTGCACGAGCCCCTGTGTGCACGTACAGTATTTGGCAGTATTTTTTGGTTAAAAATGTAGGTGCTGCATGGGATTGCATTTGGAAATGCGGTGGATAAGAGAGGAAGTGAATGCTAAAAATATGAATCGACTTACAAGTAATTTGCACTGGGTATATTAAACCTCATTTCATGATTTATATTTTAGGTATGGTCATTTAGAATTCTGGAGCGCACAACATATTCATTTAAAAATAATTGAACATGGGTGGAATAAAGGAAAACTGTGCAGTTTGTTTCCTGCCCACTGGTTGAATTCATATGAGCAGAAACCAGTGCAGTGTTTTAGTCAAGGTGTGGTCCAGTGGACATTATACCTAACATTCAGTTTCACTAACATAGTTTTATCAGAATCTTTATGAAAATGGAAATAGTATTGTGACACAACGGTAACTGTTGCATTTTTTCCTGTAAATGGAAGCCACTGTATTAATACGTCAAAGCAGCATAAAAATAGCATCTGTCTTTTGAGTTGGAAAAGAGACAGATATCCATCTACAGATGGTTTGTAGATGGATGTTTATTCAAACTAATTTTAGCAAGGAGTACTCAGTGCACAGTGTTGATTTAGCTGAGTCAACACTACTCACAGTTATATAACAAAACAGCACCTAGATTGTTTTGATTTATGTCATAGCTGTGGCAACAGTCTTGCCACAATTCTGCATTAATCTGTGCAAATCAGCTACATTACAAATTAGTTTCACAGCAGACAAAATTAAACTTTACCGGTCTGGCCACTGAATCTAATCACCATTTCAACTTGATTCATCACTTATTTAGCGCAGTGACTGCTTCATAAGCATTTTTACAAACGCCGCAGCAGTGAAAACCGAGGTTATAAAGTCAGTGGACTAAATGAATGGACTGGACTGCATTAAATGAGCCGTTTTGATGAATATTTTTTTTTTTTTTACAATCCTTTGTTTGAGCAGGATGCAAACAGTGCCTTATTTCCTCCGTACAATCAAACCCACTTCAGCAGCCGGGGATATCAGCACATGTGCACGCTGATGAAGCTGTGGCCTTGGCAAGTCCATTAGGCCCTACAGATGTCATATAACTGTGTATGAATAATACATGTACAGCTATATGGCTCCATAGGAACCTCCTTTGGAAATGTATCAAAAAAAAAAATATATGCCCCAGCCGTGAATTTCCAACGCCATGCTGGCTTTCATCAAGTTGTGCTTAGTGTATAGATCTGATGGTGCAAACTTCTCTGATAATGTCAGCGGGTGCCATTTAGGGCATATAATCAAGAAGTGAGTCAGCTGATGATCCCTCATGCACTAGTGACTGGGTAGCACATAAAGTTCCTACAACAAATGCAGCATCTTAATATACAGAATGTGAAGTAACTATTGCTTTAGCCAGGGTTTACATAGAAACCACTTGTTTTTTAAAGGCAATGGGGGGTAGCGAGTGGGTATATAATTGTTGTTATCAAGCAGACATTTCCCATCACAGATGTTTCAGTGAGTTATGTCTGTGACACCTCCACAAGTCTTAGCAGTAAACTCTGGCATTCAAGGAGAAGCCCCTCTAAACTCATCGTCAAGACTGATTAGACGTACGCTCGCCCACACCAGACATTCAGCGTGCACATTCACACCAAGCTTGTTTATTTCTGTACTTGTGTAGATGCTTTTTAAACCCAAAGGACATTTGCTTTGAATTGTTTCAGTGGTCAAAAACTCGTGCTCTAATTATCTGCAAAGCGTTGGGGGGTTGTGCAGCTAAGTTTGGCATAGCTCCTCTGTGAAGTTTTGGCCATCAAACTTATGTCAAGCATAAATCAAATGTCGTTCATCGCTCTAGCACAGAGCGCGAAACTGTCTTTTAAAACAAATCAATGATCCCTTTCATTCGTATGCAGGTTAGCCCTAAAGATTTGCCACCATCCCTCTGCACTTCAGTTTCTTTCCATTCATACATCATACATCATATTTTGATCTACACCACTAAGACCCGGAGACACTAACAAGTGCAGTCTGCACACAGACAAGCTGTAACTCCCTTAGGCTCAGCCGCCATCCATGTGTCTAAAATATGCTATGCTGCAAAAAAAGAAAAAAAAAGAAAAAAAAACTTTGAGAAAGAAACAAAACAAAAACCAAATCTAACAGCGAATAAAAAGCTATCACACTCAGTGCTTTTGCTTTGCCTGAGGATAGAAATAACTTCAAAGATCCGTCAAAAAAAGAAAGAGAGAGAAAGAAAGAAGGACAGAAAGAAAGAAAGAAAGAAAAAAATCCCCCTAAAACTACTACTCTACCTCCTTTTCCCCTCTTAGTTTATTTCCAGGGATGATAGATGTGGGTCAAAGCCATCATGTCTGGCAATTCCTCCATGATTAGGACTACAGAGGAGATGAAAGGCAGCGTGGACAGCTGCTGGCATCAACATGAGAACAGTTTGTCTGCAAAACAAAGAAAACATATATATACGTATAATTTCTATATTTTCAAGTATACTATCACTGAGGGTGCTGCGGCTTCGCGTCCCTGGCCTTGTTCCATCCATATCAGTTGGAAAGTTGCACATTAGGCCAAAAATCCATCAGTCTGCTCTCCTGCACACTTTACATGAGATGGGCATCATGTGCTGTGCATTGTGTTTGGGAGTTATGAGCCACACAGAGTGAATTATGGGCGAGCTGAAAAGAGTGTTAAATATATGAGTAGTCCATCTGCGAAGTCCATACTCTTCTATAATCACAACTGTATTGAGTCCACTGTGAGCCATCAACCGCTGTGTTGATGCTGAGCCTTAAAAGCAAATAAGTTTGAAATATGCAAACGCAGCGTATCACAAAAAAAAAAAGCCCTTACATCTCATTAAATATTTATCTGCTTGGCAGAAAATGACTATAGAATATATATACACTATGTAAACAACAGACACCTACACACTCTCTCCCTCTCTCTCCATCTTATGCACACACACACACACACACACACACACACACACACACACACATTAACCTATGCTATGAATATTTGCATGACTAATGTCATTTGAATTCTAATTCCATGCGTTATATTAGCACGCTGAGTCCTTTTCACTCACATGCACTATAGGCTCTATAAGCATCCACCTACCTCTCTTTTTCTTCATCTGTGCTGTTTCTCATTTGTAGAAAACTGCATCACCACCACCATCATCATCATCATCATCATCATTAATGCATCAAGGTTATAGGAGCTGCTGGATGAGTCAGACTTCAAAACAGCCTCAAATCAAAAGAAAATAAAAAGACAATGCACAAACAGTATCAGCTCAGTTTAATGGTGATGCAAAGAGACACAGTAATCCCATTACTAAGCGCCACAGATGCCTAAAAACATGTGAGATATCATAGGAATTAAATGATGATAAATAATTTATTGATCCCCAACGGAGAATTCAAGGAAAGTCAGACCTTATCAATGTTGTGGGGAAAAAAAAAAATCATGCACTTGCTAACTGATTTTAGTGATAATTGTCTAAACGCCATCATGTAATTAAACTGACTTAAACAATGAAACCTGGTTAAATTCAAGACTGATATATCCTGCTATACTGAATCCTTGACAATAACAAACAGTGAAACACTGAAAACAACAATTTTGCGCTCTGTGGGGAATTAATGGATCTTCTGGAAGGCGCATATGAATTAATTGGCAATTAGCAAGTAAGAAAGTATAGTGACTCTAAAGCAGAGAAGAAACTGCGCTAATGAGCAACAGCTATATTTAAAGATAGCTCTGAAATGGCTCCGCAGCTTGTTTGTTAAAATGTTAAGCACTAAAATACTACACATTGTAACAGACTGATTCACACTTTTTTTTTTTTTTTTTTTTTTTTTTGCAATATTTTCAAATAATTTTCAACTGCGTGTGGTTAGGACTCCTCCCTAAAATAACACCACTTTGCTAACTTGTGTTTGCATATTGGATATGTTAATATGTCTTTTTTAGCCTAATTTATTTTGGTTGTACTGCTCACAACACAGAAATGTGTTGGTAAGGCGCTTAACTCTGTCTCCTTCCCTCCTCGTTTGATTGACCTACTTTTCTGGATGCTAATAAGTCAGCGAGGAGACGTTCGGTGTAGCCCTGTCTGATTTGCTCACTGTGGGCCGACATCACACTTCTGTCAGCCTCTTTATTGTTAATGAAGGCTTTTTTCCAGGGTGGGCAGCGTGGATGGGGGAGGTGAGGTTGGGTCATGCTGCAGCAGCACACCGTCCTCTGCACACTTTGGTCTTAAAGCTTGCAAGCGGCAAGAGAAAACTGGTGTGAAAGATGTGTGTTATTAAGAAGGAGAGCAATTACTTTTTGACAATAGCACTTTCATCAAATGGCTAAGTAGGCACTAAGTCCATGGACTTGTGCAATATTCTGTCAGTCAAGTAGGCTTCATCGATTTCAATCAGGAAACACATTTATTACACGGTTGAAGCAAAGTTCCAGAGATTTGACAGTTAAGCCGTGCACCTCAGTCACTTCCGTACAGCGTGTCTAAAAATACCTCCGTCTTTCACGCTGCAGCTCATGTGGAGAGGCACGGTGGGCGAGTTAGAGCGAGCCAGTTTAACTTAGAGGAGCGCGGTCATCTGATTGCTCTGCTGGCTCTGCATTCGCAGCCTGCCATTGTGCGGCAGGAAGATCGTGGTCATCCGAGTGAAGTTTGGTGCCGGCTCAGAGGCTGGCTCTCTGATCTGCACCAAGCCAAGAGCGGGATAATGAACTCCTGCAGCAAGAGCACCATTACGGAGAGGTTCACACAGTGAAAATTTCTTAATTTCTGATGCCTTCATACAGGCTCTTACAGAAAATCAATTGACATATCTCATAAGTGTTATATTATAATTGACATTGTAAAGGGAGATGTGATAACATATTTGAATGTGAAATGATGTCTAAATGTGTTCATTCATTCTCCTTTAGTTTCTCACCATCTGAGATGCTCTGAATCTCTAATGAGCTTGCACACATTTGCCTTGTAGTAATATGTAATCTATCTCTCTCTTTCTCTCTCTCCCTCCCTCCCTCTCTCTCTCTCTCTCTCTCTCTCTGTCACACGCTCTGTCTCTCAGACACATGCACACACACATACTAAAAAACACCCTCATTTTGGGTGAAAATAGTGTGGCGAGTACAGGCAACATTATCTGTTTGTGCCTCGCACAGGCGGCAGGTGGTAACATTGTCAGCTGTGAATGTGTGAACAAAAACACAATTATAACTTTCCCACATCACCTGCTCCATATTAGCTGGGCTGATCCTGGAAATCAGCAGCCACCCTGGACACCAGAGAGAAAGTGACAGCTTGGAGATACTTTCTGCTGCACACAAAGTGAGTCACTTAACTGATAGGCGACAGTTCTTTTGTCCCCTGAAACAGAGCTTTTCTCTCTTGTCAGCTGTCCTTCACTGACAATAAATAAATAAATAAATAAAAAAAAGTACGAATATTAGAACAAACAAATCAAGATCTTGACAATTGAAAGGAGAGACACATAACAGATCCTTATTTATATGTTGTGATTTAAAACAGACCTTGTAAGTGACGTAATTATCGAGGTAGCTGTGCCTTCACAGTTTCATGGATGATTTCTAGATGGAAAAATTTAGGTTTTATAGGATTTCACATGAAAACTGTAGGGAACACTGAGGGTTAGTGCATTAAAACCTTTTACATTTTGTTTATTCCATGATCACTTGTGAAAATACAGAATAGTGGCATTCACTTGGTTTGCTGTACGTTTTGGACACAAAATGAATGATCAAGCTAAGATTTAGATGCAGAGGTCGTAATGGTTACTGGGCTTGCTGCTGTTTCAGTTTCTTTGCCCTAATTACACTGGTTGGTTGATACTATATGGTTCAAGAGAGAATAGTCGTGAACCATAGATTATCTGTTTAGCTTGTCCTTGGCAACCTGTTAGCAACCAGCTGCGTTGACGTCAGGGCCGCTGATGGCCAAAGTGTAATTGCTTTGTGGTGCCTTTGGCGGTGGTGCTGGGCTCAGGGTTGAGTTTGTCAGGGCAGGCGCAATCTACCAAACCACAGGGAGAGGGGCACCATAATTCATTTTATTATTTCGTGCACTTATGTTTCCCTATCCCCATAATGGTCTAATAGTGCCTATTGTAGTTGTGCTTCATCCTAATTTACAATAATTCATCATTATGGTTATCTTTTACACTTACCAAACTCAAACATGATATTATGATTATTATGATGCTCATTATGCTGTCTTGGTGCCCTATGCACAGTGAGTGATGCCTGTGTACGTAGCAGCGGTGCTGCTCGATGTATAAAGAAGCTTTAGAAGGGGTACAGGAATAGAATAACCCAGTATTTGAAAAGCCTACGCTACAGAGACTGTGACAGAGACAATAATGTGGAATCCCATCCTCATCACTCATAGAGAAATATGCCATGGAACGGTAAGGGAATGCTGATGTCACTTACGAGGTCGATAAAAAGACGGATAAATTACGACCTCCAGTTGGTGATCCTCATAAGACAGAGCCACTACCAAATATGAGCATTAATCAAGTCAACTCTCAGAAAAGCATCAATTTATGCTTGTTTCTCTTTCAAAGATCCTCTCCTAATTTAGCTTGTGTGCATTCATTTGATACTTACTGTGACTGTAGTGTATTATAAATTTACCTCATGGAAATTAAAGTCCATCAGATAAAAAGGTGGGGGGGTTCGGTTGCTTCACCAGCCACTACAGCGCTGCATATGCCATAGAATAACATGACAAATATAAAATTCAAAAGGCACTTTCATCCAAAGCACCGAACACATGAACCAAGTCCACGTGCTGTCAATATTTACATCCGTCTCTGCCCTCTCCACTACTGACTGAATCTGAAGTTGGACTCGAAGCTCTTTAAGCTATTTTGATGCTCCCTCAACCTCTGCAGAGCATGACAATAGCAAGTACGGACCTCCAACACACACACTAGGTGAAACACTTGACTCTCTGCCATGATTTGGCTTTGTTCACATGATAATCAGAGTGCTCTGCATTTCGAACCTCACTGCGGAGGTGAGAGAGACAATTTTGAGAGTAGGTGAATGAGCAATAGAGAGGGAGGTCATAGCTCTTGATCCCCTCCTCCAGGACGACAAAGTATTTCATCTCCATGTGAGGAATTGATGGGATGGCCTCTTTTGTCACCATGGTGATTGAGTCATTTCACTACCCACTCTGCAGTTCCCTCTCGTGGTTGTTCTCTTCAGACCCAGCGACTGGCAGCGAGCAATCACAGCAAGTGACCTCAAGTGTTGACTTCCTCTCACAAATATACACAGGGAGGCTTAAGCCAAGCCTTAGAGTCTGTCTTTACAGTCACAGGCTTTTTCTCTCTCCACTCGTGCAGTTGATTGCACTTATACGTTTTATTATTATATATGACGAAGCTGGAGAACGTTTTTAAAAAGGGTGCATTATCCTAATGTGACTATGATAAGGATTTCTATTGGTTAACATTCCTCACTTGTGGATAGTTTTCAGAACAATTGATTAATATTTCATCAGAACACCAATTAAACTTTAAGCACCCATTAAATATTTTTTTCAGGCTGTTAAAATATTCAAATGATCAGGTCTCATGCAACTTGTCCATAAGGTTACGAAGTTGTCTGGTGTTGAGATTTTCTGAAACTGTGGAGATGTGGAATAATTACTCACACAGCGCAAATTTTCACTTTCACCCAAACATGTGCAGTCATCAACATGAAACCCAATGGAGGAAAAAAATAATGAAATGGGGCTCAGAGTGAACTGTGGGCCATGTTCAAATAAACATGAAGCATATGCCACAGTGACAATTGTTTGGCAAGACATGCAGAGCCAAAAGCGATAAAAATTTTCCATTCTTTTTAAAGCCCCTTTAGATTATGGGGAACAGCCAGTGTAGAAAATCGACAAAACTTTGAAAATGACTGAAAAACAAATGTGGCAATTTTGATGGCAGTCTCAAAATTTTAATTTAACACCTAACAAAAGTAAACCCTTGAGCGAGATATGACTCTCAATCATCTCGACATACAGTAATGAGATTCAGAATAGAATTATTGAATAAATACATAAGCAAACACAAAGTAATCTGTAATGATTTTATTAGTAAATCACTGAATATCAGCAGACATAATAATATAAATACAAATAAAAATAATTATAATTGTCATTCTTCCTATTTGTTTTCTTGTTATTATTATGAGATGAACTGCAAGAAAACAAGAACATTATATCAAGTTCAAGTACATTTATTTATACAGCTCCTCGTCACAAGCATGTGTCAAAGGACTGAAAAGCAATGAGCCTACATAGACCGAACTAATCGACAATCAATCATGACCAGAATGATGAAACACACCCACAAGGGAGCAAAACCAAGCAGAAGACACAAAATATCAACTTCTGGCAGGACGTATCAAGCAAAACTGTCTTACACATGCTCACTAATTCAGTACAAACAATGAAAAAACAATACAAGCGGATAATAAGGGTGCTCTTATGTAATATTTGAATATATACACCTGCATGGGGACGTTTGTATCCTAATAAAAGATATAAAGCATCTCGTGTCACATGAGGCACGCTAGCTGATAACAAGAGCATCCCCCGCCAGCCGTTTCTTCAAAACTGGTCATCTTTTTGTCACTTCCACCACGAGGCATCATTGTATTGACAGTTAAGGGACAACGAAACTCTCCGAGGAAAAATGTCAGCAGTCCCCCAAACAACACCAACTCCATCTTGGTGCATGAGCAGCCGAGCCTCAGCCTCCTGTGCGAAGCCTCATCCTTGAACAGAACAGGTTCCCTCAGCTATCAAGATATCAAAATTTCTCTTAGCAGATTTTGATAGAATGATATCAGTACAAGCTGATGCAACTCCTCGGGGAGTTATGAAACTATACTCAGCTTTGTCTGCTCAATGAAAATTTAATCAGCCGGAGTCTTTTCCAGGCCAAGATGGGACAAGTCTGAACAACGGCGGTCCGGCTCTCTTTGTTGTCTGTCTGCCCGTCGATGAAGCAGATGACATGCCACACAACAAAGACAAACACGGCACACTTACAACCTCATTTCATTAGGTAACAACATGGTGTAGTGGAGCCACTAGTGTATTATTTAATTAAAGTACGGTTGAGTGTAATTCTGATGATCCCTCACAGTGTGTTTGGGTTGTTCCTTAAAAAAAAAAAAAAAAAAAAAAAAAAAAAAATGCAGCTCTGGATTAAAGAGCAGGCCAATCTACCAGTGAAATGAACATGAAAGTTACTTGAAAATAACTATTTCATAAATAATTGCTTGCGCTGCAGTTTTAATGATACATTCTCCCTTGAAAAGTTAACAATACTATGCTATGATTTTCAAATATCACCCCCATCCCTCCAAATACCATGGAGTCAGCATGGAAACCTCATTGTAAACTTGCAGCTCAAGGTGTCTTGCAGGCCATGTGTGCGACAGGTTGTCACCGCTGCTCAGATAACAGGCGTCTGATGCATTATCAAATACATCTGCACACTGCAAACTGGTATAGCCTGTATGTGTCCCCATCCCTTACCCCAGGGTTGCTCAAAGTAGGGTCTGTCATCCCTTGGGGTCTGAGATTCATTTCCCAATAATTTTATCTAGCACAGCGATATATTTTATTAAGAACGAGGTTTCAGTTTCCACTCCCCAAACTCTTAAATTGCATGCACCACCATCGCTTGAAAGTGCTCCTTTGTGCTCAATTAAACCTGGAAATGGTGAAAAGCTCCCTCAAATTTGGATCACCTTGTCAAAGTAGGTGGTGTAGGATAAGCTATAAGGACACGTCTTGCTCAGTGTGCCTCAGCACTCCCACTGCAGAGAGAGTGCTACATGCCACTACCATCTTTAGTCTTACAAACACCATACATTTTTAAGCGATCAAATATGATCTCTGTCTTTCTCCCTCTCTCTAAACGTGGACAGAGCTGCTGAAATATGAATGTGCCCTCTGCTTGCCCTATCTGCTTACCTTTTTTAGGCGACTGGATTTTTGAGACATATTCTACAGTAGGAACAAGTCGGCGTGGTGAACGGGGATGCTTGAGGCACACAAACCTCCATTACTAACATAGCTTTGGCTCTGAGTGTATACCTCCCAGGCATATTTGACCCTTTCTTTGTAAAAGAGCCTCGTCTTTTTCACAGGAATATGTCACACTGCAATTCAAGCTGTTCTCTTTTTTACACTCAGACATATGTGACACGGGAGGAGACTGTGACTGTCATCTGCACAGGAATGTATTAATCTGATAGGTGTTGAAGCATGTTCATGTTTTTCTCCTCATTTGTTCATGTATTTTCCCCTCACTGGGTGCAAACAGTAACAAATCATTTCAGAGGTAGGTCAACATGTGAAGACTTCTATTGAAGGCAAGGGCTGACACCTGGCCACCTCCATATGCTTTGTATTCTCTACAATAAGGCATATATTCCTTTGAAAAAAATCATCATAATATTCAGATCATAGGGTCTTATAGTGTCTGTGGCACTTAGTGATGAGTTTATAGTGACTCTATCATGCTTTATGTTATTTTTATTCATAGAGCAGCAAAATAATATTCCTAGGATCTTAGGACCTTCATAGGACCTTCCAGTGTGACTGTGGCACTCAGTACGGGCTTTGCAGTGAATTTACCATGCTTTATGGCGTTTTATATTTCCCATGGTATGACTATAAACTTCCTATAGGGGCTCTGTGGACCTTAGTGGAGACTTTATGGTAAACCTAGTATGCTGTATGGTGTTTTTTCCCCCTATTGTGCCAGCATTATATTATTGCTGTAGGAACTTACATTGTATATTCAGCACTCAGTGTGATTATAATAACCATATCACACTCTATTAACAATTTATTTCTGGAGTAACTCTGGAATAATTAACTTATAGTGTCTTGAGCTGACAATAGTTAGGGCATTTTTTTTTAATGATACAATAATATAATTTAGTATTCATATATCATAGACATAACACTGTATGTAGTTTTACATTTATGTAACATCCCTTTAAATTTATTAGAATGCTTTCTCCTTTAGCCAAACCAACTGAACAGACTTAATATTAAACTTAATGAATAGGCAGCACCTGTCCCCTGCCTTTCTCTCTATGCAGAGACAGTCTGATGTAGTTTGAGTGACAGCATTATTTGGCATATCCTGCTAAAATTAGACTGCTTGTGTTAAAATATAAAACGTGACTCCAGCAGTGCTGGGGATCGGGGAGGACTGTTGAGGAGAGCACCTACCAGCTGCAATATATATACCTGATCATCTGATGGCGGGCGGCTCCTCCCCACACCGTGTAGTCTGCTACGCAAAGCAGCGGCTTGGGCACAAAGCGACCCGCGTTCCTATACAGCGGCTTGTCTGTGCGTGGAGGACATGGAGCCGTGCTAACCACTTTGAATAAATAAGGACTCCGTTTCCCCCGGTGTCTGCTTTCACATGAATCCGTGATGAGAGTGGCCAGGAGGAGAGATCGAGGGTTTTCTGCTATCTGGACCGGCGGTGCGCAAAAGTGCGCTCCGCGCCTCAGCATCATCCGCTCCTGAGATCAACCCAGACCCAAGAGGCGCGCAGAGATCATCACCGACCCCCCGTGCGAGGTAACCAGATTTTCTCTAAACATTTTCTGCACTTTGCCGACATGCAATGCGTCGCTCTTGCACGACAGGGTACGCAAGACATGCTCAACAATTTAGGCAACACAGGCATCTCGGTTTTCTGACAAAAGGATTTTGGATGTTTTTGATTCAGTCTGATCACAGCACAGGCAGCAGGCAACGCGCTATTAATTTATCCATTATTAGGCTATAATAAATTTAGTATCGCTGTACAGTAACCTTTCTGCCAATCGCATTTGAGACATGATCATTTTAAATAGCCATTTATGGTTCCTTGCTACTGCAGTTCACATTTAAATTCCCCTCCTGTGAAATATGTTGTATTGATCAGTTTGGTTGAAGTGCTACATCAGTTAATACTTCTTTAAAGCTTGTAAGGGAAAAATATGTTACCAACTTTGAGACATGTCTTGGGCAGTTTGACAATAATACAATTCCAAGGGCTGAGCCATCCAAAATCAACTTAATATTAAAAGTTTTAAGACATTAAAAGTTTTGACTTAAAGGCTTAAAGATCATGTCTCTGAAATGAGCTTAAATCATATCAGTGACCAAGCAAGCCCAAGAAGTCATTCACAGAAGTTCCTCTTTTGGCACAGAAAGCTGGTGGATGAAAATGTGGAAATGAAGTGGAATATCTGCATGGCAAAGTATCATCATCAGTCGAAAGATAGATAAGTGCAACTTAATGGTAATTGCCGCTCTTTCAGTTATGGGCAGATTGTAGGCTCACGCTTGGCATTCCTCAGCATCAGATGTCCTATGTGGTGTCAGCCTTACCAAGTGAAATTCCAGCAGCCACCTTTAAAACGTACCAACGTCACAGGGTGCAAATTGCCACTGGCTGTGCAATTCACCTTTAATTATGAGCATGTGGGTGTAAGCTTATGTAGCCTCTGCCTCTAGCTGCAGGCTTTTTCAGAAATGGAAGCTAGGCATCAGTATTTGACTAAAAAAAAAAAGGGCTCAGCTGAGATTCAAATAAGATAGCATGTCAGCAGCTCTGTATGGTTAAAATAGGCATACACTGATGCTTTTCATGTACTAGTATTCTGAAAGTAGTTTCACCCCTTTTTTTGAATTTAGGCAACACCAGGTGACTCAACACTTGAGAGAGTGAAGAAAATGCTCACAGGGAAAACTGTTAATCTTCTCAGGCTGTTAATCACTCATTGCACTGACAAGCACTGGATATGTCATTCTGCTGAGATGTGATGGGATTTCTTACAGCAGCATGTTGCCACTGTTGCTCCGCGTTGAAAATAAAGCATCAACAGACAAGGCTAGGCTTTTTGTCGAAGCTTATGCTGTTTCGTTTCAAGAAGTGAACAGCTTCATTGAAAAGGAGTTTTTCTTATCCATTTTGAAAAAAAGTAGTACAAGTTTATTAAAAAATGAGGATAAATGTGTGCTAAAATAAGTAATGCATGAGCAAAGGTCTTAAGATGACTGATTACTTACTTACTTACGACTTGCCCACAATGTGCTCTAACTTGCCAGCAATTTTCAGGGTAGCGTAGGAATATAATTTTTTTTTTTTTCCCAAAGAGTGGATGTCTCAGAAATAAAATAAAATGAATAAATGTGACGGATTAAATGTGCAGGAGCTCTTGCATTATAGTGAAGTGTACTTTCCTCCGCTGAGAACTTGCTGAACTCCTCAGCTGGTCAGAAAAGTGCCGTAGAGCTTCTCACAGTGGACAACAAGGGGGACAGAGGTCGATACGAAAGAGGGGTCGTCCTCGTTATTTCCATGCTTGACTGACCAGCGTGAATGAAGAGCCTGTTCGTCTGAAGCCGTATTGGGACAATCACGTTTTGTTTGTTTGCTTTTGTTGCTTTGATCTGCATCCAAATGGGCAGAGAAAGGTGAGGTTAGGTAGGAGGGAACAGGCTGGGGGGTCTGGGGGATTTGCCTGACGAGTCCAGCTGTAAAGATGGTGGGGATCCTGGGAGGTGTTACTGTTGGCTTTTGAAATCCCCGAAGAAAAATCAAGGTGTCTCAGTGATGTATGATTGGCACTGGTGCAGGGTCAGTGGGTGTTATATCATAATATGCAGTGTAGACAAAAACTTTCATATGAGATAGAGGAAGACATAAATAGAAAGAGGAAGTGTTTATTGTGATAGGCAGGGAAAGAGAAACTGTTCCATGTGTACAATTTCTTGTTATTCTTTGTTTGATGGAGTTTATCCAGTTGGCTTCACTTGAGCAAGGGGGGGTGAAGAAAAAAAAAACCAAAAACAAAAGTGCATTTTTCTCTCCTCGAGTTTTACTAATCACAACCGATAATGAATAACAAGAGAATAGAATTAATATTTGATGAGGTTATGTTTGTTGAATTAAAGGATGAAAACTATCAGCTGAGGCATATGGGACTTTTTTTTTTTCAAAATGCAAATGAATTCCAGATTTTTTATTTATTTATTTATTTATTTATTTATTTCGTTGAGGGTGGAGTGGTTTTTCCCTCAGGAGATAAAAGAGCTATCATGAAAGAGCCAGCATTTTCAGCCTGTAATATGTGCCCGATCCAATCTCCAGGCCTTAATTTCTGAGTTAATGAATATTCTCTTGTTAGAACCAAGCCTGACTGCTTCAGCCATTAAAGCAATACAGGCAGGGCTGCCGGTTACTATGGGCCAGTGTGAAGGTGTGGCTTCCTCTTGTTGCCTAGTGACTGGGTTCATGAGGAGCAGGTATCATTATGTCGAGGGCCCCGTGTTAAATGGAAATTGTCAGCTGTCATGTGCTTGATGATTGACTTTGATCCAAGCTAATGATCACTCCGTTCATCACCAAGCCATAGGACTCACTTTATTATCCTTCTGGCCTGAGCAGAGTATGCAGAGTATGATTTCAATACCTGACTGAGCAGATTTTGACTCATGCTGCCTCCTTGATTTCACTTATTTACCGCATTATGATTAGGTCACTCAAGTGAAGTCATTCATCTGGCATTGTGATGGTAATGTCATACAGGGGATGATATTTGTTTGCGCCTGTAGAGTTGGCTAGATCCCCTGTCTGCCTCCCCCGTGGACTGATTACTGATCAGACTAGCATTTCATATCAGCCTTGTGGGGGGAAATTAGAGGATTAGCAACAACTTCATGCTTATTCCCTACGTATCTTACAGGCTTCCAAATCCTATGGAGGCCATTGTTATTTTAAGTAGCTTGGCAATTGAGCGTGGAGGCAAGCTAATTCTCCCAAGTCTTCAGAGATCTGGTGCAGCATAACGTTAGCGTTTTGGAACTACCTCCCCTGCTATTCATGCTCTTTCATGATGTGAAAGTGAGCAACTAACAGAGGGCCGTGAAGCTGGCTGCCAGGCCCTCTTCCCTCCGATCCTGGGCTCATACATAATAGATAAGTCACTGTAACTTACAGTACAGGGGCATAACTAGGCTAATGCCCAGATTTGCATATTTGTGCCGAACTCCATAATTCATGAGTGTGCAGCAGGCAGTGATGCATGGTGCAAAAAGCCACCTAGGTCCATATGCTATATGCCATATCTCCTGAGCTGATATCCACCATGTGCATCAATAGCATAGTATGAAATACTAGAATCAAAGCTGTCATTTCTGAGCACTTGGGAGCTGCGTCTTCATCATCAAAAGCCTCTGAGTTTGAACTCAGCCTTTGGGAAAGCCTTATTAAAGACACACAGATTCTGATGAGGTTCCTTGATGCATCCTATCAGACAACAGGCTTTGTTCTGCTCAATTTGCTGTCATTCTATAATAATAGGATGGGGTTGGAGCAGGGGAAATAGGAGACAGTAGAGAGCTATGACACCTTATACTGAACAGATTTCATGGGCCACTTTTTCATCAAGGGGTTCAAGAGAGCCCGGCGCTGCCATCGTTGCCAAATGTTATGAAGTAGATTTATCATTCCACTTGATGACTAGCAAGTTATTTATTCATTACCTTTGTTCTCTGCCTGCCTCAGATGACTTGGCACATGTCAGCCACATCCCTCATTATTGGCGATTGTGTCTCATACATGCTTTTTTGTATCACCTCCATGTCTTGTCATATTTGTCACATTAATGGTGGAAGTCTCTTCTGAGAGATCACGACCCTGTCATGTGAGGTGAGATTTGTTTTGATTCAGATGCTTTGTCTCTGATATATGTATCAATTTATTCTGTGTGTTTGCATGTGCGTGTGTGCGTATGTGTGTGTGAGAGAGTGAGAGAGAGAGTGTGTGTGCATGGGAGAGTCACAGAGAGAGAGATCAGAGATTTCTAGAGATCTGTTTGTGAAATATGTTCCTATTCTGTCTAGGGGCCTTAGAGGAGAATATTTTAAGAAACATTTTTTAATGAAAAGATTTTGCTAAAATGTGGCTCAATACAAAGGCTTTTTTTATTCACTCGGAGATGTGAAAATAATCAGGGGAGCTAATTTGTTGGGTCCCGTAACAAGGTGATAAGGGGGGACATTATTTAAAGGTTGCTGTATGAACATGATTATGCATAGTGAGAGGAGTCACATCAACTGCTGGACCCTCATTAGTTGAGGATCAAGTGTTTGTCATTCATTTGGAAATGAATCAAAGGTAGGGCACTGTTAATTCAGCAGGACTTAGTGACGAAGCTGCAGCAATTTTCCTCCTTTGTCTTTTTTCTTTCTTCATTTTTTTCCCACTTCACTGTTAGCAATTTTAAAGGAGCAGCTGAATACTCATGAGAACAAAATGTCAAGCAGTCAGTTCTCTTGTCTCACACTTTGCCACCACCAGGAGCAACATTTGACATTTGTTCTAAAGGCGAAGATCTCGGTATGTCTAAATATGAAACACGATCTTTAAAGACATTGATTGAGGTTTACTGTGGGAAGGTCAGACACGCAGCAGAAGCGATGCAAACAACCTCCATGCTTTGATGTACAAGTTAAGTACAAAATAAAATAAAACACAGATAACAACCTCACGGTGTCCTTTAGATCAAAACCTCGCGTCCTTGTCAAGCTTTTAACTGCATTAAGCTCTTATTAAAGTCCTAACCTGATCATCAAAGGGTCCAAACAGTCTAAACACGCAGATATATTTTCACAAACAGGTTTTTCATACGGATGATGAGAAGCTGACTGCATGCAGAGTGGTCTCAAGAGAGTGATATCTGACTAATGTTGATAATGGCTCAGTCATGCCGATGGTTTCCAGAGTAGGGGTTTACAAGCCACTTCTTGAGTCGGAGCAAAGTCTCTTACTTCTAAGTGATTGGGAGCTGTCCGTGGTGCTGAATAAGCCTGCTCGCTTGGTGGGGGTTTTGAACAGAGAGTGCCCAGATGAACACCTCCCTTTTTCCCCACCTCAAAGGGGAATACCAGTGAACTGAAACTTGAAATTGAACTTTGAAATATGTTATTGCTCTGCTGTAGGATTTATTTATTTATTTATTCATTTATTTATTTATTTTTTCTTTCTCAGCTCAGAGGCAGACAGCTGGCACAAAACCTCCTCGATGAACAATTTGTATGTTAAAGTCTGTTTTTTTTTTTTTTTTAATAGCAAAGTCTCTCCCAAACTGTGGCTTCATGCTGTTTTTTTAAAAAAAGTGACAGATGCAACAGTTTCAAGCACCAGTTTATTACTATCAAATTATTTTTGCATGTTGGTGTGATTACTGAACTGAAAACAAATGAGGCCATGGTCAGGATGATTATTTGTGACCACACATTTAGGCAGGGTGGGGTGTTTGTTCTCTATTTTCGCTTTATTGACAAGGAGAGAACATATTAGCTGTTTTTTTTTTCCACTTGTTATTTAAACTCTGAAAGCTTCACCTCTGTTTGCATCAGACAAACTGTGCCCTCTTTTTGTTTTGTGCCACAAAGCAATCTCTCTTTGTGCCACAAAGCCATTCAGTGGATTAGCAGCAGAATGCAAAATGCAGCATAGATCATGCTAATTGTCTCAGCTATGGTCTCATTTGATTACAACAATAACACTAGAGTATACAAATCAATGTGATGATGACTTATTGTTAAAATGCTTCCCAGCATATCACCTTTTAGAGTATAACACATGTAGCATCAGAATGCCGTATAGGTATATTTTATTATGTAGATAGGTGGATAGATAGATGGATATGGCTCTGACTCAGTTATTAGTATACTAGTGTGTTCTGTGGTAGTTATAATTTTTATAATTACCTATAGTGAGGTACCATGCCAATGTGCGGCTTCTAAGACGGCAAAAATGGAAAGAAATTACTCTGACGGTGTCCAGCATCATTTTCCGGGGATCAGGCTATATTCCCAGTGTGGAACTAATAGCAGTGCCATACTTTAAAGCTTACTCAGATATCAGCTCGGTTTCAGCTCTTCTGACTCATTCTCATTGTTAGATTTGTATGTTTTATTTATTCATTTATTTACTACCACTACTACGCAGCTTCTACTGCTAATAATAATAATAATTATTATTATCATCAATCTAATATTGTAATGACATAATATGTTTAATAAACATCATCAGTGTGCTTGACGCTGCAAACATTTTGATCTTTAAGTGGTTATTGTTTGATAAATTGATAATTATAGACAGTGATAAATTGGGTTTATAGTGCTTAAGAGGATAATGATAATTGTTTAATATTTTGCCCTTAGTTTTTATCGCCGAGGCAAACAAACAAGCAAAATAATGTCACATCATCTCCAAAATGGGATTGAACCAATTGGGGGTAAATAATAGGCAGACTAAAGCGATTTTAGAAATGACTCATTAGTATTCAAAAAGCTTCATTTTTGTTTGTTCATTTGAAATCGAGGCCAAAACATTTAAAAACCTCAGAAAGAGAGGTGCATTCATTTGCATTTGATTTTGTCCTGAGAATCATGCCTGCGCTATCTGCAGTTTTCATGTTTTTTTTTTTTTTTTTTTGTATGTTTAGCCAGCATCTTCTGACTTTATGCCATTCATGCACTGTAATACAATCTCAAAGAGCATCCACACCCCTCTTGACTCTTCAACGTATGCCTGCATGTTCCTCTGTCATTTGCTATTGGTGTTGCACAGCATGGCGGCTCACATTTCATTTTTTAGGAGAAATGTCTCACATAGGGAGCCAGCAGGGACATAAGCAGATTTGTCTGACTTCGGATCAATACAAACTTTCATGCATATCATGAACTGAAACAGCAAAACGAATCCCACTCCCAGCTCTAAATTAGCAAAAATTTTCAAACAACTGTGCAACATAAACATCATGGTCACGCTGATAGATTTAGCTGACTGAACTGGCTGCTCAAAATTCAGTCTCTGCAGAGTTTATCTGCAGTGGTGTGAAAAAGATTTGCCTCCTGTTTGATTAGGTTTAAATTTTCATATTTTTACATTAAATTTGGTTAGATGACTTTGTTGGTTTATAGAGGGAATGTGATAAAAATTGACCCAGTTAAAAGGATAATTAGGGCCAGTGGTTTGAAAATTGTGGGCCAACGCAACCCAATATAAAAAACCATGAGGGGAAAGTATAGAAGTTCTTCAAGTTGAATTATTTTCTCTTTTTAATAGCAATTTACATTACAGATATTTTGTGATAAGAAGTCAAGCACCTTTGTCTAAGCTTGAAAGCCTCTTCATGTGACCCCCATCAACTAGTTCAAACAGGTTTTCTGAAAACAGTCCAAAGAGAGATGTGTGGTTATTTTTAATCAGCTACAATCTCTGTTGTCAGGTTTTAATCGGGTTCAGAGTGCAACAGTGAGGACGGGGTGGGCAGCGACCCTCATTTCGTTGCAAGAAGTCAGTTGTCCTACTTTGCCCTATAAGCCAATGATTTGCTGCAAAGTTTATTTTGTTTTTCAAATTGTGGGTGAAGTCCCTTCTAAATTGTATCTGCAGTGGTTAAGGGAAGTTAGTGCAACTGGTAGCTGAGTGTAACCAGTGCCTGTTTGCCAGAGCAACAGATATGGCTGCATTGGCTTTTGATTTAATGCAAAATACACTCCATCGAGGGAAACTCATTGCCCAGCAAATTAAACCATTGCCTCCCCAGTTGGAGTTAAATATGGAGAAATGAGTCATTTAATGTGTGATTACCCTCTAATACAGCCATCTAAACAATGGCAGCCACTCATTCCCAGACGTAAATTCTGCTCCTTTGCAAGATAAGGGTGGCAATTGCTTGTCAGGGTCACAGTGTGTATAGACGTTTTATTAAAAGATGCACAACACAAAAGAAGTCGTCTGTTCGGATTCATTATGAGATGACTCTCTAGTCTGAAGATTCGTCTTCATTATCCAACCGAGCACCAGGCAGATAACACTGCCTCATTTGCTTTCTGCGCCTCAATTTTCCCTGAACGATAATGCGGCTTCTCTTTTGTGTGGTTGTGGTAAAGACAAGCAAGCCATTTTCAATATGCACACAGGATTACAAAGGTTAATCATCAATTTAAAGCTAATCTTTGTTAAATACCAATAGAGCTATGGTGTGTGCTCGAGATAGATATAATCAGGCAAACCCCAAAACAATCCTCTATCTAAATGAAGTGAACGATGGTTAATCTAAGCTTTATAGCAGGGGTTGATGAGGGAAGGAGTGGGACGATTGCATCACACTTCTCCACTAATGTTCCTCTGTTGCATAGGCTCGCTAGATATAGTTGTCTGTTGTGTTGGTCCAACCTCAGAAACTATACTGCTTCTTTGAAATAGGATGGGGTTGAGGATGTCCTTAACCATGCACACACATTTGCATGCCATTTTGAACTGTCTTCATTCAGAATACATATGATAAACCTGTTTAAGCTTTGAGCGGTTTATTGGGGAAAACGTAACTCTTATGTGAGTACCCTCACCTCGTTGTTGCTATGGAGTTGAGATAATTATGGAGTTTCAAAATTATGCAATCAAGGACGATATCACTGTTCCCCAGTCTGGGAAAAGGAGTAATTAATTTTCTCCTTTTTTTCTCAGTTATTATGCAGGCTACTGGGAACAAAGGATCCTAGTCATTATCTGGTCTGGTCTGGTGAAACATGTCTGCCTGCTAGGCTAATTAAAACTTGAGCTAGTTCCCCTCCACCCTGGCCTATTCATATTTCTCAAAGGTGGCACTTCATGAAGTCAGAACAAAGTAATGATAGAATTTTACCCATTTAAAAATATTTTTACATATGGGTGAAGTATCCTTGGTTGTCTAGAGGAACATATTCATACATAATTTTCTTCAGACTTCTGGCTTTTTCAGGGCTTGGATCTTTTTGTGCCTCCTGAGTAGTCTGGCCTTGTCTAAGTGGTGAATCCTGTCTGTATAGAGGACATTGATGCAATAAAATTAATGCGTTTTTCTATGAATGTATGTATTTTTACATGCATTATTCAAACCTGTTTACCAATAAGATGAGCTCCAGCCTGGCCATCACCTTTCCAATTAACCTAAGCCTTTGTAGTCTCTTGGGCAGGAATTTAGACTAATGGAATCAGTTCAATGGCTACGGCAGTAATTCCATTGACAAGGTAGAGTCCTTTACTTTAATAAAAAAAAAAAAAAAAAAAAAAAAAAAAAATCAATGACCTGAACTAATTTAGAAAAGAGTCAGACTTGTCTAGACAAACCTGGCATCCACACCTAACCAAACAAGCTTCACAAACCATTTTAAGAGGGGCTTTTCACTGATATTGCTTTGAGAATACACAAGACCTGCCTATTCATCTTTGCTACAACACAAAGTGCCCAAGCAGGCCAACAAGCAATCCTGCAGATGCCCTTTCAGTGCTTCCTTTTATTCCCCTATTAGGCCTCTGATGTTGGGTTCACAAACTTCTCTAATTAAGAATTCGTCTTCAGTGAGTATTCCCGCAAAATAGCCCTTGCTGCAGAACGTGGGGTGATAAAAGGAGTTATTGGGCCTGTGACCTCCATTGGCTCTTATCTCCCATAAACACTTCAGTTGGTTTTACAGGGCCATGGAGGCGGCGGAACGAGCAATAAGCCAAAGGGGAATAGCGGGGGACTGATGACTTATTCATGAAGAACAGCGCAACAAGAGGGCACAGATGAAATTGACAGCGAGAAGTCCTCACACGATAAGTTGTTATATAGTTCTGATAAGACTTGTCTCAAACGTAGGACTGATTAAACTTTGGCCTGGGCTTTTTTCTTTGAATGCAATATGGTGACGCTTTGAGTAATGAAATACAGATTGGCTGAGCTTTATTTGGGAAATGTGAAATAACACTGCACACTCATTAGCCTTACCACCACTGCGCCATGAGCTTGTGGTTTTACTATCAGGCCTGTAGAAACAAAGGAGCCTCTGCTGTGAAAATCACCCTGCCGGAATGAAATGATGTTTTATTCCCTCCACCGTCTTAACCTGAATCTGTCATAGCCCCAGAACTGCACACGCAGGATCATTGTCATTATGGCTCAGACAGGTCTTTTTCCTATTTAAATTAGCCCAATTTCATCAAATGGATCTCACATAACAGCACTTTTAACATTTCCTTTCACCACTTCATCTCAGTGTGCATGCTCTAGTGATTTAACCTCTTGAGGCCAGGTTGGACGTCACATTTCTTGTGTTTAAATACTTGTGAAAGGCATCTGAATGCAGGCAGAGGCAGCGTTCATACGCATTTCGCAAGTATTTAACCCATTAAAGCCTGAGTAAATCAGCTTGGTTTTGTGAAAAAATGCAATGAACAACTTAGTCAGACATGACCTGGAAATTTGCAAGATTAAAAAGTAAATAAAAAAAAAATAATAAATAAAAAATAAAAAAGTAAGTAAATGACCTGAAAAATGAAAAACAAAAACAAAACTATTATTATTATTATTAGAAGTAGTAGTAGTAGTAGTAGTATTACTATTATATATTTAAAATTATGCTACAGAAAAAAAACTGTTTTCCTCTGCCTTTTTCCTTATGTTTTGAAAGAAATCAAACCAATTTGCCCAGGTTTCAAAGGGTTAACTGATGGCAAATCCTACTTTGCCACGCAGCCTGAACTTAAGAAATATGTTGCAAGATTGCATTAAAACCTCTGCTAGCACTATGTCCCCTAAGTTTCAAGTAACACAGAATAACGATACTTGAGGTTGCCCTTCCATGAAAATGCCTGTACACACAGTCTCACTGGTAGTGGAAAGCAGATGCTGGAGCCCAGTTGGCACCAGAGATTTCATCTCCTCTGAGGCAGAATGGAAATATGCACTCAGGCACGACAGACTAGAAGCCTAACATAGGCAATGGTGTGGAGCAGCGCGAAGGCAAATGTTGTGAACAATGTAATGATAGAGCGTTGTTTGCCTCCATGACAGCCAGGTGGATCTATGATGTGTTTACATCCTTCCCCATCTCTGCCCAGTCAGACCTCTGAAGCACTCCCTGCCAGGGAAGCAGAAACTAGGCACAAGGAAATGGAGCTGGAGATTGTTATTATAGATAAACACTTCCCTTACCATCTAGTTCGCCCTGCAAGAGGGAAATTACAACGATGTTGCTGCAAGTTGAGCACAGAGGCAGCTGACTTTATTTACCTCCTAAGTACCAGTGTGCACAACCACATATGGCGTTCACCAACTGATAGCTGATCAGAAGTTATACTGTCGTCAATGAATACAATCAAAATACATATATTTGAGACACCACCCTGTGCTGGACTGGCAATCTGCTTTTCATCCAGCACATGGTGGGGTGAGCTCCATCCCCCTTTGACCCTGAATAGGAATAAGCAGTTATGGAAAATGTATGGATTAATTAGCAATGTTACGTTGATCGGCCATTTAAAATACATCTATTTTTGATTATGTACAGCTTTTTCTGAATCTTTTAAATATGTGCTGTGCTTATGTTTTTACATGGAAGTGGGGTATACATAGCCAAAATGATCCTTTCAATGTTGAAATCACTTCTAATGCTCAGTCCAAGGGTTAAATTGCAAAAAACAAACTTAGATTGGTCAATTTCTGATTAATTTGCAGTGGTTATGTCATTTTCGAATACAACTCTATTTTCACACACAAGCACAGTGCCTCTGCATTCATTAAAAGAGTGACTTAGCAAGCTCGAATCTTCCGCACTGATTAATCATCAGCCGACATCGTCAGATCCCACTGATTAAGTTACAATCAATGGCCAGCATGTGGAGTAACAACTTGAATTACTTACGTTGATGAGGTAACGTGATACTGTGATAGGCTTTGTGCTAACGTTGTGCTCACACAAGTTCAAGGTCATCTGCTGTGGGCAAATGACATTACCAGAAGTGTGTGGCTGTCAATATCAATCTGATACCCTTCCCTCACCGATCTGCATATCTCACAGTTATGTTTGTGCGGTTTGTCATTCAGACACCCTGCACAAATAGATGAGGCTAATCCTGGCTGTACACTGGTGTGACACACAAGCCATGTACACTTACGGACAGTCGATAGCTGTTGGCTCACTCGCTCCATTTAGATCTCACTATTCTGATTAACAGATAGACACTGTCGGTAATCAACCACCAGTAGAGATACTGCTGCTGCTCTGACTTGCTTGATTTTGCTGGGTTTTTTACCACAGTGTTTCACCACAGCTACCGCCTCTTCTGTAGCCTCTGCATGCTTTGTTTCGACTCACTGTGTACCCAGGATGGGTTACACAGTGTGCCCCTTTTGTTTATTTATGTATGCTGGTGATACTCCGCTCCTGCAGCAGGGAGCACCCCAACCAATACTGCCTAATCTAACTGTATAATAGTTCAACCGCTGATGTGAGCAGATCCAAACACAGGCTAATCCCATGGGAAACGGTTTAAGTTGAATGCATTATTATTAGCTCCCTAACTGCAGCCTGTGGTTGAATCACTCCATTGCTTGGCACCCAGCATCACATCACAGAAGGTCCAAACACCAAACCCCAAGTTCTGCAGTGCTGAATACATATTTGCTATGGCGGGAAAGCACTGGCAGAACTGTGGTGTGTGTCTTCCAATAGGATGCTGTGCCAGAGCAGGGAAAGGTTTCCAAATTATGTGTAGCAGGCATACACCAGCTGTGGTTTTATGGAATAAACATAAGATATCCAATGTATGTGCTTGATGCTGACCTCCCTGAAGAAATTAACATGCCCCTGGTGATTGCGTACATATACCTTAGTTAATATGAATTAGATGTGCTTCACCCTGGAGTGAGTAAGAAGAGATTGCGCAGCACATAACTAAACACTTCGTATTAGCAGTGAGATGGATGCCGTTTAATAAACCACAGTATGTGATTGTAAAATTCTCTGTACATGTTGCCTTTTTCGGCACTTCCCTCATCACCGCTGTGATATCGTTGTCAGCACCCAACAGGCCTTGCCATAGTTTTCTCATTAAACTATTCATCAGATAAGCCTCATCAAAGATTAAGAGTATCCTCACAGTTCATTACAAGATGCCCTGCTTTTTATTTGATGAAGTAATTCATCCATAATGTATGTGTATATTGCAGTTTGCAGGACACCCCCGAGACTAGAGAGCAGCTTCAGCTTTCCAGAGTCTGAAACCCAGGAAGAACGAATGAAGTTGGCACATTTGTTTTGATTAAATCGGCATTTCAGTGTGTTCACTCTTCGATGAACTGTAGACTAATTATTTTACATGGAGTTCAAAACCAAGATCAGACTCCTTATGAAAACGAGGAAAAGCACGATGGGAAAAGTATGATAAGAATTACACTATCATTAAATTGGTGGAGTAAAATTAGCTTTATCTTGGTGTTGGTGGTAAAGCAGCTATTTCAGTGGGGCAGTGCAGCTCTGGAATGCGTAGGTGCTTTATCAGAAATGGCAGAGTGAATGAGGATCATCAGGCTACACTGATTGAATTCTTTCTCATCGTCTGTGTTGTTTCTGACCGGCCACGAAACACTTCCCTCAGTGAGTCAGCGTGCTCTGGGCTCGGTTGCCTCCACTCATCCAAGGGTGATGAGCAAGTTAGCCTATTTTATCTGCCAAAATGCCTCCTGGGAATCCAGACGATGTCACTTGATGCTTGAAATAAATCTCAGAGCCTTGACAAATGTCAAAGCCAAAGTGGGGAATGTCTGGGCCAGTGTATGCGAGGTAACACAGAGGGATGGAGCTATCCAACTTCAGTTCAATGAGTTGTCATGATTTCTGGATGGACAGCGATGTGTTTGTGCTGGGTAATTAAAGGTATATTGTGATGCCAAAATGACCGTTTTGTGGCGCTATGCAGGATCACATAATCCCTCTCATTCTGTCAGAATCAAGAAAATGATGTTGGATAGTGTTCAGGCGTCGGCTACGTGCAGCAGTTTACAACTATGCATGGTATGTGAATGTAGCACAGCCAGGTGCATAGGTGTATCTAGCATAATGTAGCATGAGGCACAGACTTGCATCATGTTTGGTGGCTTGTGTTTGGCTTGCAAGGAAACACACACACACACAAACACATACACACAAAGCCTTGCTGCCACAGATGGCAGTGGGCAGAGGGATTTGTAATTGGAAGAGGCTGCTTTCCACATTGAAGCCCTCTGCTGGAAAAAAAAAAGTGCTGAAAAGACCTCTATACTCGGAAGGCTTATCACGATGTATTGAAGATTAGAGTTAAAACACTGCAATTAGTGTCTGGAGCCACATGTGCCTGAGTGTAGCAGTAAATGACAGATTACCCCCCTCTTCAAGGCTATAATGAATCCCTTCACTGACATGTGGGTGTAGATTAGGTCATCGTCTTATTCACACTCTCTAGAAATAGCCAAATATTGCTTAATGCCAGAGCTGCACTGTAATTTCAGCCAAAACTAAATAAACTTTATTTTTTTCCTCCCCGACATGTGAAGCGGCTCGATTTCATCAGATACAGATTTCAGAATGCGGGAGTGACAACATTATAATTATCATTACCGTACATTATCAACTGCTGTTCTGTGTCTGACACAGATCCATATGCAGACTTGCTCACACATTGTTTTGCGAGGCACAGATTTGCATTTGCGTTGCCGTGTAGGTGAATGACACTGAATAAAGTCAAATTGAAATCAATGCAGGCAGAATGTCATGGCAAAATGCAGTCATCATGCTCCAGTGGATGACCAAAAAAAAAAAAAAAAAAAAAAAAAAAAAAGCCCAAGTGCCGTACTGTCGACATCAATGAAATGCTGACTCTCAGCAAGTGTGAGGAAATATAGCATACACTCTGCCATTTGGTACAGTGCTTCTGTTGTTGGATGTCTGTCTGAGTTTTCTAATGTAGCGTTACGCTTCATCATTTCTGTTCAGCCAAACAACTGTCAACAGGAAAAGTGTAGATCCCGTACAGTGGGCAGCTCCAGCCCTGCCGTTGGATTGCTCAAACAGAGCAGCTGCTTTAATGTTTCCATCAATACTTGGTGCAATAATGACCATCTGAAATTGATGTTCAATATTATGTTTGAGGTGAGCACACCGTAAACTAAGAGTAACTCAGGAAGAAAACGCAAACAGGGAAAATAAACGACCCTGTTCTAGAAAAAAAAAATTGAAATGAGTTAACGCAAATGGGTGTCCATATTATCTGAGTCACATTTGCTGGCGAAATGTCGGTATTTGATGCTCATTGGAGAAAGTGACCGGAGGGTATGTAAGAGCTGCAAGTGTATGATAACCATTCGTGATATTCGTCCACCAGGGGGACCCAGAGGATATGTATAGGCTTCATTGATATTGTAGCGATTATCATGTTGAATACCTCTACCAACACGTATAAACCAGCACCACATTAGTAGAAGGAGATGGTTTTTCTCCAATGGGTAGACCCTCTGGCCTTTTTTTTAACAAGGCAAGATGACAATGTGCATGTTATTATCTTATCCACAAGAATCAATTTGTAACCCTCCTACTGCTAACCATTACAGTAGACCTATATTTCAATATCTACCAAAATGTGTTTGTTATTAACCATCCAGAGAAGTTTGACTGAGCATGTTTTTTTCCAGTGACACGCTGCTTCAAATTTGCACATTTACACCTGAGATGGGAGTGACGTCGAGGCCAGAGCACATTACATTGATTTTAGGAAATTTAAGATGCATCATGGAGACAACTAACGCAGGCACGGTTACGTGGGTCTCTTTCTCAATATGGGCTGAAAGAGTTCCAACTGGTTTACGTAAGCAACAGACATCTTGTCGCCTGGACGTGACAGACTGTTCCTAGATAACAATAATGACAACATCCCCAGAGACACAGTGTGCACCATGCGTGAATCTTTGCTTCCCAAGGTTAACTCTAAGGCATTGACATTGCTGAAGTTACTTCATGGCCACACTAAGCAGTAAATTAGCAAATGTATTTGGTTAGCTGGCATGTCGGCATACCCCCATGTCTGTTCAATACACCGACCAATGAGTGAATTCAGCTGAAGAACCACCGCCGTTTTAGCCAGAGCTGAAAATGATTTACATCAGGCCTCTTAACCTGGGCAAAGCCAATGCATAAATTTAACCACCCTAACCAGTTTAAAGACATCGGTCTAAACTGTTGGTCTGGAGCTGTGTATATAGTGGTTTCCGTGCCTGCAGCTCGCTGATATTGGCACAAACAATTATCATGACAGCTCACATACTGTGCGTATGCATCCTATTTCCTGCATTCCACAGTGTCATTCCACAGTGTTTTAGTGCTGGCCGCTGAGCAGCTCCACTGGAGCAGCAGGGGATTAAGTATTCTCTCAAGACAAACGCGTAGCTCCAGATGCTTCCACCAACCCTCTTTCTGGAGTGTGGATGACAGAGGCTGGCTTGAGAAACTAGAGCTTGAATGCCTTGCTAAAGGGCCCCTCAGTGTTGCTTCTTGACTGAGGGGAGAACATAACTCATTCCTATTCCCAACTCATATCCCACATTTTCCCAAGCACTCTGGGAATTCAGTCCAGTGACCTTTCATTCTCAAGCTTGCCTCTCTAACGTCTCGGCTATCGCAGCCCCAAACATATCTTTCTCAATAGTAAGTGGCTGTAATGGACCAATATTCATAGGCATGCTGTTATTTTGAAGGCTAGAAATTTCTCAGCTGCCCCCAGGCATCCTTCCACAATGCCTAGCATGCTGATGCATGTTTTAAGTGGATATGTCCCGTGTTGTTTTCAGTTCATAATTAATTGGTTTTGTTCTCTAGTTTACCCCATAAACCCCAGAAAGTGAACACCAGAATAGTTTATTTATGCCTGTGTTGGCGCAAGAAGAAGTAGACAACACTGCTGGCGGAAAGAGGAATGTTTGCATTCAAATGTGAGGATTTGTCTGTTTTCATGACTCATATTATTGTATATAAAGGAGTGGGTAAGAGGGAAAGCAGAAATTGCTCACCTTGATCCTGCATGAATAGCTGAAGCGTTAACTTGTCATAACAGGAATTAATACACTGGGCCAGGAATCCCGATGTGCACAAAAATATAGTCTTTTTTTTTTTTTTTTAAACCTATCCTCTATGTGAGAGAACGGCCACACAGAGTCACAGTTGGATATGTGTGGGTGGGAGATGGAGCCCACTCAATTTGGAGGGCGTGTTAGAATAGCGAGAAAAAGAGGATGCAAATCCAGAAGCAAGGGGAAAGTGCAATAGAAAATAGAATGAAGGTGTGTGCTTTTCTGTGTATTTCCTTTGCTTGCTTGTTTTCATTATTGTTTTTTTTTTTTGGTATTGTTGGGGAAGGGTCACTATCTTTTTATAGGAGATCATACATATATATATATATGAGAGAGAGAGAGGGAGAGAGGGAGAGAGAGAGAGAGAGAGAGAGAGAGAGAGAGAGAGAGAGAGAGAGAGAGAGAGAGAGAGAGAGAGAGAGAGAGAGAGAGAGAGAGAGAGAGAGAGAGAGAGAGAGAGAAATCAGAGATGAAAAGGTCTGTCTATGAGCTCAACTCTGCCTCAGTCTTGTGCAGAGCCATGCAGTGAACACAAAACTGCCTTCTACCAGTGTGTATGTGTGTGTGTGTGTGTGTGTGTGTAAATTCCACACAATACAAGCCCACATCCACAAATATGAATACCTAATTATGAGTAATGCTTATAAATGGCTGACCTTAAATTAATCTATTTGATAGCGCAAAATTCTATCCTATTGTAATCAAGCATCATTGTAGTAATAATTATTTTGTATTAATGTCTCTAATGAGCTCCTATTAAGAAAAAAAGCTGCCCTGTATAATACCTGCTGCCCGCCACGGTTGATGGCAGGCGGCCCTGCTGAATATGAATGAGGGTTTGTTCTGACTCTAGATGTATAGAGGCGGGTGTTTGGGTTAATTAGTGGGAACCTGGATTCCTGTGGAGCCGGAAACCTGCAGAGCCGTCCTCTCAAGCTGCTGGGATGTAATGAATAGTGCAGATCTGTTGGCTCTGCTGTCTGGTCAGATAGTAGGAAGCGCGTTGCTCTGCAGCCAGACAAGTTTTTTAAGGTGAGATAATGGAAGGTCAGTGTAGCTGGCGCGTGTGAGTGCGTGGTTTCTCTCTAGGCTGGAGTCACAAGTGGGAATGTTATATAGCAGGTTTGATTTTTGTTATGTCAGTTATCAAGTACCGGTCCACACTGAGTTGTTATATCTTTTTCTCCAACCTCGGTTTGCCCGGTGTTCTTTTCCTGCCAGCCATCGTCATATAACCTTCTGCTGGCCCCGCAGTATTCAGTCCAAACAGTCTTGGTTAAGTGGTCTGCCAGATAGTGTGGCTGCTGTGTGCTGAATGAAAAGCTGGAAAGATATGCATCAAGTGCTGAATAAAGCAATAAGGCCCAGTGGGATGTGAAACAATGGCTCCTTCCAGGTGGTGGTGTGCTGTGAGAGGAGTGGGGGGAATTGGATGAGACAGAAAGCTCGTCTGGCTGCCTGGCTGTTAGCATTGGACTTGGCAGCTCTCTGCCAGGGAAACGCTGACAGGCAGGCGCGCCTGTCACAGCACATAAGTGCCTCCCTGCACAACCCCGAGCCCTGTAGGGCAGGTCGGCTCTCCTGCGCTCAGCTCCCAGGCCCAGCCCCACGCTTTAGCCACAGATCGTAGTGTGAAGCTGGGGCATGTGTCATCCCCTTTATCTGGGTGAAAGACATTGTTACGATGAGAAAAAAGCCCAGAAAAGGTCAGTAATGATGTTGTATTATCTAGTGAGCCATGGTGGAGAAAATACCTGAGAAACTGTTCAACTAGAGGGACATTCAGTTTTGCTCAAGTTAAGGTGCTCATGCAGGAGGAGAGCAGCGCTTACGTAACAGTACGAGTTGCTCACTAAAATTGTTTGAGAACATTTTGTTGGCATTGTTGTATTTTTTTTTTTTTCTTCCAAACACATTATTTGAATATTACATTTAACTTACAGTGTGACAAAATACACACACGCACACGCACACACGCACACACACACATACACACAGATGATTTGAGCAGAATCAGCTTTAGCAAAGTGTGCTTATGCATACAAGGAATTTGTCTCTGGTTTGCAGTACAACAACAAAAAAAAAAAAAAAAAAAAAAAAAAAAAAAAAAAAAGCGAGCCAGAAAGAGTCAACATAAAAGAAACAACAAATTAAATAGGAATAATAAATAGAATACTGCAGGTAAGTATGTTTGCACAACAAGGTATGCCACAACTACACAGAGTGTTGTTATGGCTGAATAATTTATAACCAACATACAGCAGTATACAGCATATGCATTTACAATTGTATATTTGTGTTGCACATCTGATTAACAAGATGTAGTGCACAGTGGAGATTGGAGAGAAGTCAGTTTGTACACAGTATACAGGCATAGAAGATGTTAATGTAGTGAGTGTAGGGGGGTTACAGACAGTGTGTTTCCCTGGACTGGGACTCAGGACCGTCCATAATAAAACTAGGTAAGAGAGAGGGGGCTATTTTTCATGTTTCCATCGCCAGCGTCCATTAATGTGCCATGCTGTTAAGTGTTCATGAGAGATTTGGCCTGTGGAAGAAAAAAAAAAAAAAAAAAAAAAAAAAACTGTTCCTGTGTCTGGCGGTTTTGGTGCGCGCTGCTCTGTAGCGTTTGCCAGAGTAGGAGTTCAAACAGACTGTGTCCGGGGTGTGTGGGGTCTGTGATGATTCTGCTCGGCCGTTTCCAGGCTCTGGAGGTGTTCGAGTCCTGCAGCGTGGGCAGGGGAGAGCCAGTCATTTTTTCAGCAGTCCTTACTGTTTGCTGCAGTCTCTTCCTGTGCTGTTCTGTGGCTGTTATCCATCCATCTGTCTAACTGTCTGTCTATACATGTATCTGGTTATCTATCTATCTTTCTATCTATTCACAAAACAAAATCCAAAGAGAACAATTTAAGAAAAATTGCATGTGTGAAAAATGCATTGTCAAAACATGACAACTGACTATTTCAAGCAAAAGGTGGCAACATGACTCTAATGAACCAGTAATTAAGAAGTAACAGCTTTACACCCATGCAAGTACTCATTTTGTAAGAGCATTATTTTTTTTTTTTTCAAATGACACGCATAATTTCATGGTGAAGTTCAGCCAGCGCAAAAAATTCATCCATATGTCTAATAGATGATAAGCAACAACTGCAGAACTCGGAGAGTGTTACACGAATTTCTCTATTGATGTGAGTGAAGAAACTGGACAGAAACTACTACTGCAGAAAACCACTGAAAAATGCAACACCCGCTCTGACACACAGTCGTGGAATAATGAAAACACTTTTTTTTTTTCTCTCTCTCTCTCTCTCTCTCTCTCTCTCTCTCTCTCTCTCCCCTTGACATCCCAGGAGCTGTAATCAAAACACAAGTGACAGGAATTCAACACTTTCCTCTAGTAGAGAAATAGAGTTCACGCTACATGCTAAAATCTCATCACAATGTGTTGAAGCTGCTTTATCTATTTATTGATTTGTTTATTTATTTTATTTTTTTCATCCATTTATTTACTTATGGTTTATTTGGTAGGGATAAATCGGGCACACATAAGTGAACTGAGAACAGTTATCCATTGCAAGAATCATTGTGTTTACAGCTGATGCTAAATTGCGACACCCGTCCCTGTAAGGGCCTTTGTGAAAGTAAGAGATTAAAACGAAACTAGAAAAGGGTTTCTTTGTGCATTTAGAATAATTGTGAAAAAATAAATAAATAAATAAATAAAAAAAATCAAACTGTAACCTCAAATGGTGTATGGAATATACATTTCATGGTGAATATCTCTTTAAATAACTGCATATCGAAAATAGCACTGTGTGGTTGTGTGTGTATGTGGATGTCTTGTGTTTGCGCCTGTGTGTGTGTGTGTGTGTGTGTGTGTTTGTCTGGCAGTCTGTTCCCAGGCAGGGAATATCTTTGTTTGTTTAGATTACCTTACCGTGACCTTTGCTATTGAAGCTGGATGTTTGCATAGCCCGGCCCAGTTGTTATGACTAGCACAGTGTAAGCAGCAGCTCTCCCAGCCTGTTTTCCTCCTAAAAGTACCTGAAGACTTTCTTTTATTTAATTTATACCGTGACATTTAAAAAAAAAATGTTCTGTTATTACACTTCATAGGAATTTGTCACATAGTGAGGGAACATTTTTTAATATTTGCTGTGACACTTATAGTAGAGGGTGGGGATTTTTTTTTTTTTTTTTTTTTTTTTTTTGCCATTTCTTATTTAGCTAAATGCAAATCATGACAAGTGCCTACAGTGAATGCAAAAATACCCTTTTAAGTTCAAGTTTTCAGCAGTGCTATAAGGGGTCCTCAGCAATGCTATAAGCCTCATTTAATACCCTAAATCCTTCTCCTTGTATTTGCTGAATTGCATTGCCCCAATATTGATCTTTCCTGGCATGCATAGAAAATCAAAGTCACCTAGAAGTAGGAACTCATCTGATTTCCGACAATAAATTTGTCCTTATCCTTCTTGGAATAGCTTGATTTTGATGCTCCAGGGTGGATGTTTGATGTTAAGCGTATTGATTAAAGTGAGGCTTGTGACCTGGTAAAGGAAGACAACAGCATTCTGGCCTTGTCTTCTGGCCTTCAGCCCCACTTGCATATCCCAGACACATTTTCTAATGAGCTGTCTGGCTAAATGTTTTTCAGCCAGAGAAATTATATATCAATTGAAAGTGAAGTGACTTTATAGAGTGAAGAGGAGAAACCAGATGGGAAGAGGGTGACGGTAGAAAAGAGATTGAACGAAAGATGAATTGAGATTACCCTTTTCAGATGATACACTTATAACAGACATGGATTGTATTAATGGCTGGATTGCTTTGTCAGAGGAATGAGGAAAGTGCCATAGCTGTATAATGTAGACATTCATTCTGCTTTATGCGCCTGAAATCTGAAAGCCTTTTCTTCTTTTTTCTTTCTTCTTACAGATGTACTGTGGACTGCTGATGATTTCTCCTCCTCCTCCTGCTCAGATTCAATGGCAGACAAAGACTGCAGTTCCCATTTCTGTTCCTGCCACTTTTGAGCTCAGAAATACAGAAAGACTGATCCTCGGCTAAACCGCAGTCTCCTCTCTTTGCTTCTCTCTCTGACACTCACCTAGCCTCCGCTTCTCAGTCCATCATTATGGCTTGTTTTCTGGCATCTGCCTTTCTCCTGGTTCTCCAGACATATGCTGCCCCGCCTGAGCTTGTCCAAGCTGGATTTGGCATAACACTGGACCCGATGGACCTTGGCGCTGGACTGCCAGCCAATGTTTCTGGAGACTTGCCTCCATCTCCACCTCCTGGGACTAGCAAACGAGCGCCACAAAGTATCATTATTGGGGTTCGTAAGGGGGGCACGAGAGCCCTTCTGGAAATGCTAGACATTCACCCTGAGGTTGCTGCTGCTGCTACCGAGGTGCATTTCTTTGATTGGGATGAGAACTATGCCAAGGGTTTTGAGTGGTACCGCGAGTTGATGCCCTACTCCTACCCACACCAGATCACGGTGGAGAAGACCCCAGGCTACTTCACATCGGCCCTGGCACCCGAACGTATCCGCGCCATGAACTCCTCCATTAAGCTGCTGCTGATCTTGCGTGACCCAACTGAGAGGGTCATCTCTGACTACACCCAGGTGTACTTCAACAGGCTGGAGAACCACAAGCCAGTGCAGGCCATTGAGAACCTGCTGGTGCGCAACGGAGCCCTAAATACCCGCTACAAGGCCATTCAGAGGAGCCTGTATGACATCCACATGCGCAACTGGCTGCGCCACTTCCCCCTGGAGCAGATACACATTGTGGATGGGGACACTCTGATCCGCAACCCCCTACCAGAGCTTCAGAAGGTGGAACGCTTTCTCAATCTGCCCCCCAGGATAGTGTCCTCCAACTTCTACTTCAACCAGACCAAGGGGTTTTATTGTATCCGGAGCGATGGGCGAGAGCGCTGCCTGCATGAGTCCAAGGGCCGTCCCCACCCGGCAGTCAACAGCACCGTGCTCCAGCAGCTCCGCTCCTACCTACGGGAGCACAACCGCACGTTCTACAGGCTGGTGAAGCGCACCTTTGACTGGCAATAAGGGACCCAGATCACACACAGTACCTTTTCTGTGAGGGGGAAAAAAAGGGGGGGCATAAAGCACTTTATGAACCTGACATTTAAACACCCCATTGAATAGCCTCCAAATTACTCCAGTTGTAAGCTCTGGTTTGAGCAGAGCAGTTCTATATTTACATGATAAGGCAAAAAAAAACAAACAAAAAAAACATCTAAAACTGTATCAACAGGAGTAAGAAAACTGGAAAAACCCCCAAGCTTGATAAGTCATTCTCTCTGTGCTGGAAATGTTTAAGTGATCGGATTGCAGCAAAGACGAATTTGTGAAACCGATGAACTTTTTTTCTCTCCCTTGTTTGATATTCTTGTTCTTGATAATAAATCGTTCTGCTTTGAAACGTACCAGAAAAGTGGCATGCTTCTCTCTCTCTCTCTCTCTCTCTCCTTTTCATTGCACCCCACAAAACCCCCTCGAGCCCTCTCACCTGCGTTATTTAGGGAGTATGCAAAGGTAGGCAGAGGCATTAGAATAAGCCTTTGAATTGCTGAGGTGGAAGGTAGACATTAATGCAAGGAAGTGGTTGCCCTGGAGCAGTGCTTTAGTAGTACAGGAATCACTAATGGCTTTGGACATTGAAGGTAGCCTGTGCCCGCAGCGAAATCAGTCAAATCTCCATAGTCAGCATGCTCAAATCCTCGGAGCTCCTCTTGCATTTCCCCACCGCTCTGTTCAACAATTTGCTCAGGTGTTAAAGGTAGTCATTAAACCACATGCCTAGCAGGCCTCACAAGACTTATCCAAAGCTGAAATGGTACTCACACAATGATGTTATATCCACATATTCCTTTTTTCCCCCTGAATATTATGTCTTTGTTGGATCAAACCCAGCATATGTTTTTTCCCCAAAGCATCTTTTCATCCTACACACGGCAGATAGACATGGGTCATGTTTCTTTCATTGATTAGGCTTTAAACAGCAGCCAAAGCTACGGTTCCACAGGGATCTCTGATGTTCATGTGATCTCCCCTCTCCGTCTGCTGGAATAAGCACTACCACTCTCTTGAGAGGAGCAGTCATTGATGCTGTTCTGGATCTATATCTGGATGCATAACACGGCAGGGGTATGGTGTATATGTGTGGGCATAATAAACTACACAGAAGATTTACACTTATTAAAGTAGTTTATAGGTGATTTGGGGTTTACTGTGATAATTACACAAGCAAATTATGTGACTCTGCACACACAAGTCCTGTGCAATGACAAATTCATGCACCGATAAATCAAATTACCAATAATTCAGGATGCTCAGGGGTTTTTCCCTCCTCTCCTCACCAGGGGGCACATGGACCCCTGAGAAACACAGGAGGGAATAGTGTGAGGAAATGTGTCTAGACTTGCTCTTTCCAGGATCCCCTCTGTCCCTGCATGCAGGTGAAAAGGCTGTGACAGCTACCTCGTGACCCAGGCCGCCGTCTGTCTGCTTCACTGTGCATCACCCAGCCACTCACCTGGAAGGGAACGAACTGTCCTGCCTCACAGCGAGCGTCTGCCCACTACCACAACATAAACACACCGACATTACCAATCATTTCCATGGTTTTACTCTCTGGTAGCACCGTGGTTCCATAAAGCAGATGGGCATTAAGGACAAAAGGGCATTTTTTTGCCTACAATCAGGGAACATAGACCGAACTGATTCCCTTTATTCACCCAGGCGAAAGGTGACAGAGCATGCTTTCTCTTTTCCACCCTGCTTCACACTCCCTTCCCCGTACAAACCAGCAGCCATCTGGTCGCAGGTTCACTTCTCTAACCTTTAGGCTATCACTATGGAAGGATACCCTTACCCCAGAAAAAAGAGGATGAGAGCTCCTTTTTTTATTACAAGGTGAAAAGTGCAGTGCAGCAAATATTTTGCTGTAAGTGGCTGTTTTTTACTGCATTTAATGAACGAACCTGGGCCAGAACCTGTGTCACATACAGTGGTCACAAGTCAATTAATTTCTGTGTTTTAGTAGTGTTACCCATAATACAAAAGTGCATGTTGCCCTTGCTATGATAATGCAAGGTAAGTCATTTAAAACCCTTGACACTAACAAGTTATTTTAACTAATGACCAGTGTTGAATGAGACACTTATCACTAGATGTTTCTGATAATTGCCAGCCTCAGGTGTAATTAAAGGTTTGAGGGGCAGTGTGAAGCAATCTGCTGCGGACCTTTTCCCTGGTCTTGTCATCTTAGAAGCTTCTAATGATCTGTCTTGGAAGGTGATTGATGAAGCACTTAGCATCGAATCAAAGCACAAGTAACGTACACTGCTTGCTAAGCTGTTTGCAAACCAGCAGCCGCTGTAATTGCATGATACAAGTCTATTACTGAGGTGTCCTTGATCTGAATTAATGACCTCCATGTCAACAGTGGAAGCAGTTTCCAAATGCACATTAATGGTCAACTGACACGGTTCAGTAGATAGGCGTATACATAATTTATAAACAGCATGGGTCAGTGAATCCTGACATTCAGTGAGATGCAGATGTTCAGTGAGTCAGTTTCTTCATTTAACTTATTTTTGTTCAAATCCTTAACCTCCTCAGTATTTACAGAGTATCACTGGATTTCAAACTGAATGGCTCACTATTTTTATCATAAGCATACAAAAGAGGATTCAGACATCTTCGAGGAATTCAAAGATAACCTTATTGCTGACTGAATGAGTGCCGCTGTCCGTATTTCTCTATTAAATGTTATTCCACACAGCTGTGCACACAGGTGTGACCATCTGGACTATTCCTCAGAGCTCTTATCACTATGTAGCTATTTGTAAGAATCAAGATGGCTTCTCTGTTTGCCAGATGAATAACCACTTCCCTTGCATTCTTGCAACAAAGACACCAATAGCCGTGGGGAGGGTTTTTTTTTTTTTTCATGTTGCATGTTATGGGTTCAAATGCAAGTAGCCTGCGGGGAGTGATGCATGCTATGTAGGCCACAATGCCTAATGTAAACCCTTCTAACATGCTGCTTGATCAGAAAATGAACAATGAACATAAATCTAATGAGATCAGGGACCCTGTAACCTACATTCCCCCCAAAATGCACATTGGATTATCATAAACACAAAAGGCTCAATAACACCAGAAGAGCGAGGATACACATGTTTCTAGCACATATTTTATAGACTCCTTGCTTTTTCCTTTGTGATTACTTATTCATTTGTTTGTTGACTTATTTTTCATTGCCTTGGGTGCAGAGGGCATGTGTTTGATGTGCTCCCATGGCAGTCTTTACTAAAGGGGGAGGAAGGTTGCCGTTGCATTCAGGTCAAAGGGAGGAGAACGAGAAATGTCTGTGATTATTTGAGGCTGCAGCATAAAAGGCTCTGATTAATCCTTTGAGTCAATGAGGAGAAAAGATGTGAAAAATGTAAGGGAAGATCAGGGCCATGGATTAAAGGTGTGCAGCACTCAGAGTAAAAAAAAGTCTGCAAGGAGAGGTGTTTGTATTTGGGAGAGAGTGAATTTGTGTTCAGACAATTTGTGTTGTGTGTGTGCGTGCGTGCGTGCGTGTGTGTGTGTGTGTGTGTCGGGGCACGCCAAAGCACAACTTTCACATGGGGATGCTCCATCCTGCTCTGATAGCTGACCTCTTGCTGTTCTACAGGAGACAGAATATCAATAGAAAGTCACTGGGCAGCTTTCCAGAGCTTCTCTGAACAAGCACTTTTTACAACCCATTTTGTCTTTTTCTCTTAGTGTTGTAAAATGCACACAAAAACATGCATGCACTCAAGATGCGCGCATACACCCACACACACATGGCACCAAACACCAAAGGCAGACAGGCATAAACAAACTCTGCAGACATTTCCATTTATGAGTGTTTGGGCATGACCAAACGAGACGTTGACCCTCTTCAAAAAATGTTCCTTCACACTTGCACTGTGGTTGCTGCATATGTCAGAGTGTTGATACGGCAGATAGACTTTCTGTCTGTTCTTGAGGCTGCAGTCACTTCTCTCCCTCAACCTCTTTTATCCCTCAATCCTACCCAGCAGCCCTTGTCTATTCAAATCAAGGGTTGGCGGAACAGTGCCAGAAGGCATTTCACTCTGGAATATGAAATCTACTCTCCTCTGGGTGTACAGTAGAGCCCTGAGTCCCTGCTCTGATTCCTGCACAGCCAAACAACAACAACAATCTGAGTGCACAGTCATGACAGAAAGCATCGCATTTCACTGCTGGCTTATAGCATCCTGGGCCCATAGGAGCCAAGTGTCACACAATGCTATTTCCATCCATAGCAGAGGGGGCTTGAGGGACCAGACAAAAGCAAGAAGGTCTCTACGCTCTCTCTTGAAATCTGTCAGTCTTTTGCCTCGCCTTTCCCATCAACTGGGATCATCACCGGCGTTGGATGCTTAGCTCCGTTTCACTCATTCATCTTCTTTTTTTTCCTGCGCTTTATTCGTGGTTGCTTGGCTGAGACACTGCAGGAGGGGAGGTAACATTTTGACTCTAATCATTTTTCAATGTCATGCCTCATCACTGTCTGGATTTCACTGTTTCAAGCTCTTTGTGAACCCAGTCACCGGGCGGATAAGGCTGGGATTTATTTTTAGAGCCTTAATTTATGTTATACAAATTAAGTATGCTTTGCAAGTGAATGAGGCACCTTCCTATTCCTAATTCATTTCAAAGGAGCCCTTGTGTGTTGTTCCATTTGCAAGCGAGTACAGAGATGTGAAGATAAAGCGTGTTCAAAGGGATAGCAGAGACTTCAGAAGGAACGATAACATCACCTCAGTCCCCCTGAAGTCCTCCGTAAAGTGAACAACCTCCCCCTTGGGGTGGCTGCAAATCCACAAGCCTTGCTTAGCTACACATGATAACTCAAACAGGTAAATAAGCTGCAAGAAGAAGGAAGTCTTATTGTGGCATAAACAACCTTATCTACCGCTTAATTTATATTTCACTCTGGGAGAACAATTTTGCTTTTCAGCAGCGCAGGTGAATTAGTATTTCCATGCTTAACATTGCCATGGGGATCATATTTGCCAATCCGGAGGATTTTCTAGTATAAAGATGAGTGACAATCTTTTGGCCTAAAATTACAGTGCTCAAAATAGCAGAAATTATTTTGTTCTTCAGGTTTGAATGAGTCACTAAAAACGTACCCAAGAAATATTCATTGTATTGTGTTTCAGGAGAAATGGTAAATTTAACAAATCAGTACAGGGAATCATCACCATAATGTACTGACACACACATTAGTGTTTAGATTTCACTATGATTGGTATTTTGAATCTGTTGGAAATGGTTTTTGAGTATCGTTTCATTTAATTTAAACATTTTCTTAAAGCTGCACTTGGCAAGATTCTTATGTACAAGTAGTACATCTGTCTTATCAATTTAGATTTATAAAGGGTTGCAAGAGAGAAGAGCATTATTAAGAGTTCTCAGCCCACAGGAAGTGATGAATCGAAAGAGTCAAATACAAACTGTTTTTAAACAGCCGTGAGGCAAATGTTCAGGAACAGGCTGGTAAACAGGAGCGTGCAGTTTACTGACATCACCTCACACAAATTCCTGGTATTGACTTTCCAAAAAAAAAAAAAAATATATATATATACCTTCATTGATGGCTTCATTTGGAGCCACCAGTATATTATTTTCCAAGTGCAGTTAATATTAGTTTTAAGATTCTGCTTTAATGTAAAAGTTTCCTGTTTTGTCAAGTTAAAAGGAATGATGCACCATCCAGAGGAGTTCATATTAAGCAAAAACTGATTGTTCATGCGGTTGAAGGTCCATTTCTGCTGTGAAATCATGCTTTCACCTGAAGTAAAAACCAGCTTTTATAATATTCTGTTAAGGGCTAGTTGCACTATCTACCACTTATTGGTCTGAACTCACTGGTGTTTTACCACAGAAATTTACACTAAATGTGTTTCATGTTCAGAGGAATCATCAATTTTAAGGTAACAACAAGCAGCAATTTCATATCAACAAAATGTCCATTTTGCTTGGTCTTTATTGCTGATTCATGTTGTACAACAATGATGCAGCACATATTTGGGACATAAATACTTTTGCTGTTGCTATAGGTCTTTTCAAGGAAAAATCCTGTGACACAAGGAGTTTTTTTTTTCTTCTCCAGCTGCAGTAACAGTGGTTTAGAGTGAACAGGAGAGGAACTGGGAGGTCAGGATGAGCAGTAATAGCCACTATGAGAAAAAATACATCGACAGAAACTTCACCAGCAGAAAATCCCAGGAAACAGGCGCAGCACTGGCCAGACTGTGGAACTGACAGGTGATCTCAGGTGAAATGCAATTCCAACACACTCACAGAAAGAAACTGCTTGTCACCAAAAATGGCACGAAAAAAAAAAAAAAAAATCCAAAACAAAGACATAGGATCTTGCAGATTACCATTTTAAAATCGTGTTGATACAAGCTGTCACGACAGCTCATGTAAAATGACTGGAATAATTTGCTCCAAATCTGTCCGAGAGGAGGTTTTCATCTCAGTCACAATACATTGGTGTGACCTTCCCTGTCAGAAAACTGAGCTTGGTATTGTCATGCATATAAACATGTTGTTCATTTATGCCCCTCTGCACAGAGTTCATTGATTCGGAAATTGGTAGTGTTTGCACACACATATGCACACACAAACACATGCACACAATTTTAATGAGTTTCCCACCTTAGCCAATCAGAGAAACACAATGTGTGCGCACGTGTGTGTATGTGTGTGTGTTTATGTGTGTGTGGAGGTGGAAAGTGCGTGTAGGGGTGTTGCTGGTCAGCTTGAACATAGCTTTGTTAAAAAGTCAATTAAAAAGAAACAAAGAAGGAAAAACGGAAAAAAGATTGTTTCTTCCCACAACTGTTTTAGCTTGCAAGGCACAGATCCGCCTTAGTGAACAAGTGCAAGAATTATTTATAGGCAAAGCCAGGATCTCAGAAGGCAAAGAAGTCTCAGCCCAAGATTATGACTTTCTTTTTTGTGGAATTCAACATCAAATCCAGTTGCTGCAATTTACAATTTCACACTTACTTTCCAATCTTCCCCAATCCTCCTGAGGAAAAGTTCATAAAATAACTGCCTCAGAATTGCCATACTCTGGCAGGTTATTACCACAATGTTGGCTGTGTAGATAATCTCAAACAAATATGCACTGTAGTTGGTAAAGCCATGTGTGCTGCTCTTTCAATTCAATTGCCTGGAAATGCAAACACAAATTGCTGTTTACTTTCTAACAATACAGCATTAATTCTCAATTATTTGTGAATAAGGTAGATAGGACAGCCATTTGTTTCCCAAAATATTAATATTTGAATTGGAAGGAAAATCCACCTCCTGTGAGATAGAAATGAATTAATCCTGACTCCATGCTGCACTTTCCCTCTGCCAGCTGTCCATTGCCTGTTCTTTCATTTTTGTTTTTTTTTCCATTTGCTCAGACTTCAGTGCTGACATCTTGATAGAGTAGCAAAAGAAGCACAGCTAACAGTCTTTCTTAGCTGTAATTGGTGGCCTGTGGATGTGTGCAGGGAGTCCGTTCCCCTTTATGGGCTTTGAGGGGTGAGGCAAAACACTTTTGTTTATCACACCACTGGTCCGTGCCCTGTCCTCACTGATAGCCTTTGAGCTATTATGTGTTGATTAGACGGGACAGTCAGAGGCTTCCGGTCTAATGCTGACCCAGCTTCACCGGACAGCTGATTGCTGTTAATTTTGCACATCAGACCATAAACAGGAGCTGGCTGGGCTGCAGGTCAGGCTAATAACATGCCATGTGGTACATTTTCTACAAAAAGTTTAAAAAACAAAACAACGGTGTTACCGTATTTGAAGATGCGTTCATAAGACTGAAATAACACTGTCATAACCTTCACATGTCAGCTGTTCTGAAACATTAAGGAATATTTATGGCTGTCTCTTTCTCTGCAGAGCTGACATTGGCTTGGTTGAGGTCTGGTTGTCATGACAAAGACAAGGTGAGGATGGTTGAGCCAACTTGATTCTCGCTGTCAGGCCGACTCACCGCAGATTATGTGCCTGAGACAATGCCGACTACTTTCAAATCCAAGCTGAACACGTACCTGTTTTCTAGTGCTTTTAAATTCATTTTCTTTTAACTCATGTTCATTTGCTTTGTGTGCTTTGTTGCTTTTATTCGGAGTTTCTGATTCTTTGCTTTTACTCCGTACGCTGCTTTTAACTCTACGTGCTTTTGCTTCCTTGCTTTTATTGTTTTTTTATCATCTGTTTCCAGTGCTGTTGCATGTGTGCGCTGGCTTGCCTTTGGGTATGAATTGTGCTGTACAAATCCATTTTGCCTTGCCTTTTCCACATTTTTGTGCACGTTTAATGACAGCTGGTATTCATGAATGTTTATGGCTGCTATCGTGCCACTGTTATGGCGGCGTTTTGTCATTCTCGTGAACATAACTTGAAATAAACGGTTAACAAAAAGCATTGGTGATGAGCTGATGAGCTGTCCTCTTGTTGTTACAAGATGTGATTTTAGTTTCAGTTTGAAGGGACTGAACTTACAGTGTACTGACCTTAACTTACAGGAACAGAACCCCCTCCTCCCCTTTTTCCCACCACCACCACCACCCTTTACATTTTCGCTCATCATCTTCATATTTCACAGGCACGGGGAAGCTATTAGCTGAGAATTGGGACCTGGAGTTTGGATTCCACCTTGTCAAACCACAATCTAACCCCTAAGCTGTGTAGTAGTGATGGGCTGATAAATATATCACATCTGTCTCCTTCCAAAACCTCTTGCCGCTGCCCTTGTGTGAGTATGTGTGTGTGTGTGAGTGTGTCTATGGCATCTTGATTTGGGGTGTTTGTATGACAGCCCCAGCAACACCTGGCCTCCCCAGCAGGAGACTGTGTATCTAATAATGAGAGAAAGTGTCAGGGACACACAAGGCGCATCCAACAGAAAACGACCATGGAGTCCTACCTCGAGCCGCTAACTAACCACACACACACACATCCTCTTTACATCTTGTCTTCTTTTTGCTCCCATAAACCTCACGAGAGGGAGAGATAATCACATTTTCTGTCAAAATGAATAGGCGATGGCAGGTCTGAAAAAAAAAAAAAAAAAAAAAGCCCAGACTGATGCAAATGTGCCTGTTTGTTTTTTTCTGCCAGCCTCAGCTGTCATTCCAGCTCAGGTTTCACTGGAGCAATAACTCTGTCCTCCCTGGAAACTACCCATGGATCAAACCCTGGTCATTTGATTGACAGCTCATTACCCTCCTCTTAACACAGACAACAACCTTGGAAAATGGAGGGAGAGCTCAGGGAATCAAGCTAGGTTTTGTGTGCTGTCAAAGTGGGGCTAGTCAAGGTGGGCCAAGTTGGACAACACCAAAAAACAAAAACTGCACTCCTTCCTTTTCTCCTTTAGCGCTTCAAAGAATTTGTGCCTACTTTTATGTGAACTGGTTTTATTTTGAGATCAGAGTAATGAGCTGCCTTCCATAACTGGCACTGTAGTTTTGTTGCTATGGGCTGATAAACAATCTCTGCCAAATCCTGGGTTTGTAACAGCCCATAAGTTATTTTCAAGAGGCTATTAAAAAAAAAGGTCAGTCCTAGCCTGGCCCACACAAAGCGGACTTCAAAGAACCTGCCATTGACATCTTCTGCCAAAGGTGTCCATGAACACACCGTGACGGCTACAGGTGACAGCTGACATGCAGCACATTCAGTGCCTGCAAGCGAGGGCACAGCTCCTCACACCAGGAGCGGGCAGTGGTCTCAAAGTAATCTCACAAACAGTAAACCCGAGGCACTGGGATGGCAGGAAAATAGGTGAAGCTGAAGGTCTTTTGCTTGTGGAAGGTTTATTTACCACAACTACTTTTCTCTGGTTAACTGTTAGCTTTGTTTAACGTTCTAACTAGTGAGCACAACAGCAACACAACAGGATTTCTGTTCCTCTTTCATGCCTGGATTTGAACAGCCAATCAGAGAGCCCTCTCATGGATGACCTCTGCCACCGATTCAACATAACAAAGTGGCCCAGAAGCCACGGGTGAGCGGCAACAAGGCCAATGGTGCGGCACACACTGCACAAACTACAGGTGATCACTGGCCACAAAAGGCCCAACAAGATTTTAATTCTTTAGGGGAGAATTTTGAAACGGGAATGTCATCTTGACAATTTTTGAGTGTATTTATGAGGCACTCTCTTATTTTTACTTGAACTGACTTGAATAAAAGCTGAAGCAGCAAAAGATCTATTGAGTAATTCATTTCTGTGATCTTCCCGGGCAGACAGAGAATCAAAACACAGAGTCCAGGCCTTGGCACTTTGCTTCGAGCTGGGTCATCCTGACCCATGTTTTGGTTTACCTTCATCAGTTGCTGTTTTTGTTGCTGTTGTTGTCGTCGTGGTGCTACTGGAAGTCTCTCAAGGACATGGCGGACAACTTTTGAGCTGATGTCTAAATGTATTTTGGGAAAACTTCAGCTAGGGTGTATTTTTGACAAGCAATGCTAATCTTGTATGAGGAAAAAAGATGCATCAATCTGGAGGTGCATGCATGGAAACACACACACACATACACACACAAGTGCCATCCTCCCACCTGCACAGAGACAGACATACTAATTCATGGATGAATGTACACAGAAAACACTATCTTCTGTGTAGATATGCACATGCACAAATACAGACACCCTCAGACACACAAGCACATACGCACACAAACACAGACACACACACACACACACACGTGTACACATCCAAAAACACACCCTGTGACCTTCATCCCCTCTGCACCACAGTATCAGAGGAGTCTGAGAACTCCCTGTTCCCTGGAGAAGGCCCAGCAGCCACCTCACCGCCTACTTTATCTCCAGGTTCCCACCATCGGCGAAAAGGAAGGTCTTTCATATGGCTCTTATCACCAGACTAGAAAGGAGAAAGGAGGAGGTGGGTGGAGGAGGAGGTGGGGGAGGGGGAGTAGGAGGAGGGGGGGGGGGTGAGAGTCCCCTTTGTGCAAGGCCTGTGCCCCCGTTTCCCATGCCCACGTCTGATCATCAACCCCGCTAGAGTGCAGAGCGTAGAGAGATCTCACCTCACTCCGGGTGAGAGATTCACACAGAGGAAGAGCGAGACGAAATAGGAGAAATGTCAAAAACAAGAAACAACCTGGCGACCTTCACATCTCCCCTCCACCACCCCGGCACAGCAGGAGCACCAGAAGAGGTTGGGTATAGAAAAGTCGGAGCCAGAGATCGACATTTCCATTTCCATCAGCCACTCTGATGCACCACTATTTGTTTTCAAGGTGTGCTTACACCTTAACTCACATCAGAAAGTGAGCACATTCAGATGCCATTAATTCAGTAGCACTGGGAATAGCATATTTCTGTGTGTGTGTGCGTGTGTGCGTGTGTGTGTGTGCATATGTGTATGAATGGATTTAAAAGGAAGAGACCTACAAACTTCCATGCACTAGAAATGCGGTGCAGCTGAGTCATGGTTTTCAAAGGCACAGCAGTACAACAGTGAGAGGCAAGGCTGTACAATGTCTGAACACTAAATATTTCATTAAACCCTGTTTGATCTTTAATTGGCATATTACTGCACCATTAGCCAAGATCAAACCAGCCACAGCCAGCAGCACATCGCATCAATGTGCTGGTGATGCATGGCGACTCGGGGACTGTCAGTCTACCTCAGATAATAGTGTTCCTTCACTCTCTGTCAGTTCCCTGCCGCGCACTGCGATGTCTGCTTTACTCACTACGAGGCTTATTACAATCCCTCAAATAATACAGGGGGAGCTCCACGCTCGCTGTAAGAGGGACTGTCACCATTCATTTAGTCAGCAAAACAAAAAACGTACAGGGTGGAAACAACGGCACGATTACTCAAATATATGTGAGCTCAAATCTATCCTCTCACTACGTAAAGAGAGCTGGTATTTCGATTTATTTCTTCGTACTGACCGCACAGTTAATACCTCAAGTCATTTACATTTTACATCATGTTTTAGGGCCTTAGCTCATGTCCTTGTCCAGAGTGAGTTTTACAGTGAGTGAGCAGGTAGAGGTTTAGTGTCTATTCCTTTTAAACACACACACACACACACATACACACATACACCCTGAGGCCATGTTCACACAAAACCAGATTATGTTGTGGTGGTCCATCCACAGTACTCCACGTGAGTATTTTCCAAAAGCTTACACAATGTGGTGTCCCCTATTGAGCATGCGCAGGTCTAAGTGCATGATGTGTGCATACTCAATATCAGACCGTTGCCAAGATCAGAGGTTTCCAAAATGGGAGGTGGGCCTCCCCAGGGGGCGGCATACAGTTTCACGGGAGGCTCAGACACTGAGGGCGAAAATTCATGAGGGATTTCTTATAAACTTCTTTTTATTTAATTAGTTATCAAAAGGAGACTATGTTGTACAATAGACTAAAGATCTGTCATATGGATAGTTCAGAGGTAGTTAGGGAATTTTACTGTTTTTCCTGTCAGACAAACTATACTATTTCCAGTCAAACTAATAGATGCCTTTGGAGTTAGCCCTTTTTCATGCTTTGATTATTTTCTTTTTTTCCACTTTGAAGTTATGTCAAGTTGCAATATAGGCTATTCATGGATATTTAATTCCCAGGTGTCTGTGGGATCATGTTGCTGCTATATGCCCCTGTAGACATTCAGCAGTTGAGAAAAGCGAAGAGATAAGCTTTTTCTAAGCTTTGTCCAAGGAGGCCCACAGTTTCAGACTTTGAAAACCCCTGTCCGAGATCATGTCCTAATCTTATGGCAGCGATTCAAAAAGCTCAATTTTTCCCCTCTGCACTACAATGCCAAACCAGGGTTTTCCAATTTAAACAGTTTGGAGAGCATTTTCAAAACTGCCTCCTGTGAAAATGCCCCTTTTTTTACAGGTAGAAAATGCTGGCTTAGTGTGGAAGGCCAAAATGGAGAAAAAAAAGGATAAATTTGCAAATTTACCATGCTTAGCATGTGCATGGACTTACACCCTTTTCACACACACAGCTTGAAAATACTACGATTTGTTGATCCAAGTGTATCCCCTGCAGGTAGCAGTGCACACCAAGCCAAACACACAGGAATGTCCTACTGGGGTGTTACCACATAATGTCATCAAATTCATCATGGCACACAACATGACCCTGCAGGCAGAGGGCAAAGCAGGCTAAGCTCTGGACTTGACACTGAGGAGAACAGAGTTTGACCACACTTGCCCCTCTGAACCTGATCGCAGCCGCTTCACAAATCAGGTAAGTCAACTCCAGACATCGGTCCTGTACCTGGATCATGCTTTCTGTTTAAATAGATGTGCAGGAGCTGATCACCGGCCTGAAAACTGCAGTGATTATCATTTTTTACTGGCGCTGTAGAAACATTCAACCATCCTCAACATAAAAAAAACAAAAAACTGAATTAGCATAAGCTCTGGTCATTTGGACAATTATGGGAAGAGGCACATTTCGCCTGTGTAACCATTGTGCTGCCTCTGATGTCTGAAATGTCAGCCAAATGGAACCGGCCCACTTTATGCTTTTGGTCACAACTCCATCACTTTGACAGTACACACTTTATCACATTGAAGCATAAACCAGACTTTAGAGTTATTAATCAAGAACACTTTTCCAGGACACACGGCTCTTAATAGATACACTGGTTTTTACAGGGATTTTAACCTGTGATGTCCCAGTAACAGGGCCATTTTTCTATAGAGCATCTAATAGGTTGCATTACGTGCAAAGAGACAGCGCTTCAACAAAGATAAGCAATTTACTTAAGAAAAACTAAAGTGGTATGAGGGCTTACCAGACCAAACCTCACAAAGAGTCCAAAGTCAACACCGATCTGGCAAAACTTCTAATAAACTCCTCCAATATTTTTTGAATTTGCTCATTTCCAGGGGTAAAGAAGCTATGAACACATTCCACCCTACACAAATTAATGAAGACATTATGCTGTTCGTGCAGAATAATCAAGTGTGCTCCCTGTTGTACTGGAGAGAGTTTTGTTTAGTATGGAGGCACAAGGATGCTCAAGGGTGCCCGGGCCCTCATCATCATCAGCAGCAGGATGAGATAGACGTAGCGCGTCCCTGGCCCACCCCTCTGGGAGAGACCTGCAGACCCACAGCCTTTTGAAGTGGTAATTTGCCCAAGCCCGAGGGAGGGCAGCCAAATTGAAACGTCTTTGACAGCGACAGACGGCCACCATTGTCGTCTGATTGAACCACCTTCAGGAGGAGAGAGAGTTAGAGAAAGTGAGACAGAGATAAAGAAAAGGCGAGAGAGGGAAATAGAGGCCAGCTAAGTGCATTTTGTCTGCCACTACATTCATTACGGTGAAATCACTGTTGCTCTTAGGATGGGGTTAGCAGGCCTAATTTTGTCATGGCTGTGAGCCTCAAGGTTGCACTATGGTACCATGAGGCCTTATCGGTGAAGTTCCTCATTGAGCAGCTCATGCATTTCACCCCGAGGCTGTATCTGTATATGACATGAATATTATGGATGTCAGATTTAACTACCTTGAAGAGCGGTGTCTCCAGAACCAGGGGAGAAATCGGCTTTTCAATAAAAGATTGAGAGTAAAGGAAAATCCTCTGACAAATGTTGCCTGTAATCAAGGAAGTAAAGCTTCTTCTTTTGTTGCTCTCATTGTAACTCTGGATAAGAAGAATGTCAGCTAAATGCCTTAAGGAAGAGTAAAAGAGAAAAAGTAAAGATGGTTGCAGGCAGTGTAGTCAATAGCCTTGAATGATGTGAGCACATGAATTAGAGTTGTGAGAAAGCTGGAGGCCAGACACTGCCTGGTTTCCTCCACAGCATGCTGTGAACTACAAATAGATCCCCGTGCAGGGCAGAGAGCAGAGGAAGACCATTTACAAACACGCAAGCAGTAAAATTAAGCCCGGCACATTCATTTGAATGTAAAATGAGGTTATGCATGGTTCATTCAAAAGGCCTTGGCTATAGGAAAGTGGTAACGCAATATATCACCATCCATCAGTTTGCATCAGTTCAGTTTTATGTGGCTGCATTTCAGAGGCAGAACCTGAAGCTGGGGTTCACAGATACATCTGACCTTCCATAATCACTGCTTTATTCAACTACTCCTCGCTGCGCTCTTTATTCTCACTCTGTCTGTCTCTGACACACATACACACACATACACACATTCACTTCTGCTGAACAGATGAAGAGAGCCGGGCTCAGTCAGAGGCTGAGGAGAACTTTTACCCCCTGGATTCTGCAGTGGGACTCATGGGCGTCCTAGTGGGAGCCAGGTGGCAGCATGGTGGCCCGACTCCCCGGGGACCCTGTTTGAGGTGCTTGTATCACCACCCTGTGGCCTTATTCTGTCAGTCCCCTGCCTGATGCAGATTGGCCCCTACATGAGGCGCCCGGCGAGACCCCCCGTCTCCATCTGTTTGACTGCATTTCCAGCATCCAGCACCAAACCACAACACAACAAGGGAAACAGAGGGAGGGGAACTTAAAATACGCTAACTGCTGCGAGAAGGAAACGAAGAGGAAGACACAGATTCAGATTCAGCCTGCCAGAAGTGTATTACAAAGAAACATTTTCATATCGAAAGAATGCCGCAATAATACCAAGCACTAACATGGGTTTAGTTATTGCCAGTGAATGCATCCGTTGTATCCGAATGACCTTGAGCTGATGTGGTTCACTTTAGGAGGTGTTAGCTTTCACTGAAAGCAACAACTCAGAACAAAGGGTAATAGTTCATGTCTGGATTCCAGTAGGTTTACAGTGTAGTGAATGTTTCTTACTTTTGTTAATAAAAATAAACATGCTCTAACACTGTAAACCATGGAGACTGACACTGTCTTATCAAACAAAAATAGTAGCAGTCTGATGTTTGTCAGAGAATTTGGTTTGAATATGTATCACAGAAAGAGGCATTTTGGGATATAGCAGTTCAAAACACATCATATTAAACAATTTGCTTTTTCAGTAAATGTAAGAAAATACATGCAAAGCCCCCACTATGGCATCCATTTTAGAGTCAAAAGTGGTGTTTATTAAATAGAATATATATCTGAACGCTGCTAATGAGCACAACAGATTCCTCAAATTGGCAATTCAAACCCACAGACAAGTACAAGTTGTTTTGTTGTGTTGCAGTTCAGAAAATATCATATTCTCATCCTGTCAAACTGTCAAATTTGTAAAACACACTTTCCCTCTGAACCAGTGTGCTAAGTGAACCAACTCCCGCTCCATGGCAGATCTGTTTAGATGAACAAGCAGCTTTTGTTGCCTTTTTCTTCAGAGTGAGACATTTATGCTTAACTCTGCAAATTTGCCTCCTAAAATGTATCACTTTGCAAAAACAAGAGTGGATTTTAAAAGCTGCATGTTAAAGTGTACCCAATTAAAAGCGGTCTCTTGTGAGATGAGGGTAAAATGAGTCAGGGATTTTGATGGAGGGAGGCTGCTGTAGTAGATTACATCTGCTTGCCATTGTTTTTTTTTTTTTGGTCATTCTTTCACATCAGGGACTCAAGCCCAGATCTGAGTACGCTTGACCCCACAGTCCGGTTTGTTTCATTAATGTGAAAACTGCACACTGTACCCAGGCAAAAACCAGCGTACCATGTCCAAGTCCACATGGAAAAGGTGGTCTCGAGTGTGGTCCGGTGTACTCGGGCATGGCCCACATTGTGTGTGAACACTGCTGTTGTGAACATGGAGGTTAGCCGTTCCCTCTCTTCATTTACTCTCAGGCTCACTCGACCACCATGAGCTCTCTCTTTCTCTCCGTATCAAACTGTGTAGATACACAAGTGTGCTTGGGTACAAAACAACGTTGCTGATGTAAAAGCTGACGAGCAGGGAAGAGGAGGGAGGAAGGTAATCATACTCAGGCATGGTACAAAGCAATCATACCTAATGTGCAAACCCCCTCCCCTCAGGGAAGAGAGGAGGGTGTTGCATGTCAGACCACATATGTGATGTAAAAATATATTTACAACACGGAGGCACGACGCAGAGCACCATGCCAAAGGCTTTCGTTGGCATTTGCACATTCCTCACTCAGTGCATAATGTTACTGCTCATCAGACCCTGATCAAGTAGTTTCAGCATTTGTTTCATCATGCCAGATGTACCAGATGGGTGTGGTTTACAGCAGGATGATTTGGATAATGTCAGCTAAATTTTCAATCTCAGTAAAGCATACAAAATTGAGTTTCAAATAATCACAATTTGTACCACTCATTGTATTTTTATGTGTGACAAACCTCTTTCAAATGGCACTCCAAACAGATTGGAATAAAAATCTACTATTATAGTATGCAAATACTGTTTGACCTCAGTCTGCTGCTAATCAGTGTTTGAAACTGCTGCCACCAAGTGGTTGTTTGCCATGTTACTGCCCCATGTTATTGTCTGAATCCTGGCTTGGAGGAAAAGAGAGGCCTAATTTTGAAAAGTATTTACAAACCATCACAGCAGCTGAATCTGACCCTGTCTATGTACTCTTATGAGGTGTTTTATTCAGCACAGCTAATATGACATGGGACAGCACACATTTGTGTCATATTTTTCAAAAAGTGTCAGTAGTAACATAGACTATGATAAAAAGTAATATAAATGTATGTAAATTCAGAACACAAAGAGAAAAATGCACTTTTAAAGAGTTTAATTGCACTTTTGCTCTTTGTGTTAATCATTAGCAGGTCCCCTGAAGACACACAAAGCCTTATACCCTGAGATTTTCATGACTACCTTATGGTGTGAGATGACCTCAACTGGGTCAACAAGCTTGTCTATGACAGGTCTTCCTTTACCAGACCCTATGATAAATGACTGCTGCTCATAGTGGTGCAAACTCAGAGGTTCAGAGGAAAGAGCACAGTTTCATCTTTTGCTGGTTGCACTGGCCTTGACATGCCATAACACTCCCTCCATACCACCTCGCAGCGCAGAGTGTGTGTGTGTGTGTGTGTGTGTGTGTGTGTGTGTGTGTGTGTGTGTGAGTGTGTCAGTGTCTCACTTCAGCACACCGTGAGTCCTTGTCCAGAGACCTTGAGTGCTAAAAAGCATGAGGCCCCTCTTCTGGGAGAGGGAAAGGGAGAGAAAAGACCCTGAACAGATAAGAAACTTTTCAGCTGGTAGGAACGAGGCGTCCTAAATCTCTCCCTCCTTCCATGCTCCACTGTTGACGTCTGCGTCGCAGATAGCAGATAATAACTGTAGCGCATCCACTGTTAACTGGAATAGTTTAGACACAGCAGCCACTGAACCTTGTACAGGCATCTAAACTACGCAAGTCGGTAATGTGAGAAGCATTTTTTTCTTTTTTTCTTCTCTTTTTCTGGAGACATGTCTGTGGCCCCCACAGGTGTGTCGCCATGGCTTGTAACCAAGGAGGGGGCTCAAGTGCTGACTGCACAGAAAACAGCTACTCTGTATTTCTCAAACATCTTCAAGGTCCCGGTGGAGGGATAAATGGCCAACAGGAGGTGGTTTACCTAGTGAGACAGATCTGGAGCTTAACAGGGTGAGTCCGCTTCATGCCTCATTGAATCTTTTTTTTTTTTTTTTTTTTTTTTTAATTCCATAGCCAATGCTTTCCTCTGCAAAATAGCAAGTTTAATGTTGTTAGATCCCAGTAACCCCTGTTGAGGTGCTGACAATGTCTATTTTAGCTTTATGATTTATTTTGTTAAAGTTGGACTGTGCATTTTGTTGATTTATTCTTATATTCAATTATAATGCCTTTTGCCTGTATATATCAGGCATACCCACTGAGTAAGACTGAAAAATGAAGTCAGAATATCTGTGAGTTATTAGTTCTGCTGTGTAGGTAGTCTTATAACTCTGTGCTCTTTGGATCCCTGCCCTCTAGGTTCCAGCATGCAGCAGCAGGATGTCGGGGCTCTTTGCACTCGCTGTTCCTTTTTCCTATGCATATACCTCTTTGAGATGTAACTTTAAAGAGGCATAGGGCATGGGAAAATGGGGCTGCAGAGGTATTCCACCAGGCAGACAACCATTTCATCATCCTCTCCACATGACAGCTGACCTCCAAGCCCACACACACCCCGGGCTACAGCGTTTGACGCTTCAGACAACTCCAGACTGCAAAAGCTGACACATTGATTATCAGGTGATTTTTTTGTGGCTCTGTGGCTTTGTAATTTAATGATCTAAGTTAAAATTCATCATATTAATCCATGAGCACGGCAAGAAGGTGATGTGATGTGGCAGAATTGGTGTCTAAACTATATTGCTATGCACTTTGTTATTCCAAATATCTGTTTGCCTCTCATTTTATTGCTGTTTTATTGTTTTTGAATAAAGAAAACTCAGCTAAGTATTTCTGTTCAGCAAATAGCATACTGCTTTTTTGGCAGCTGTTTAACTTGGGATTCTGTTCAACAAATTATGTTGTACCATATTGTATTATTGGCAGCTCATATATTTTCAAGAGGCTGCACCATCAAATAAAGACATTTTAAACTTCTTCAGATTGTTGAATTATTACTCCTTGCATATTGAAGACTTAGGGTGGTGATACACTAGGCAATTTTTTGGGCAACTCTAATGGCCAACAGTGCCCAAGAAATTGCCTCAGTATTGCTGCTTTAACCCCATAGAAACATCTTGTTGCCAGGACACATCTGAAAGATTTGTTTACCCTGTGCCTCCTCTTGCTGTTTGTTGCTGGACGTTTTGTCTATCTACTTATCCAAATTGCCCAGTGTGTCACCACTCAGTTACCTCTGGTCCACTGCCTCTGTTTACTCTGCTTATATTTCTACCCAGCCTGAGACAGGATTGTTCATATTACTATATTAGACTATCTTACTTTCAGAAACACAACCTCACAACAAAAGGCAATTTGAATGACAAACTGCGCTTAGTTTTTCTGACTGTATTTTCACTCAGTGAATACAGGGACATACTGATCATTAACCATACATTTCTAGACTGTTTTTCTTCAAAATGTGAGCCCTTAAACTCCACTTTTCTCCTAAACTTCCCCATAAATAGATTTAAGGTTAAAAAAAAATCTTTCCTTCCCCATATTGTACAGCTGTGTCAAGTACATATTCTGTATCTGCTGGTTGCAACATTACTACATTACATTCATACTGAGTGAAATATTCAAACCAAGATGCCATTGTTTTATGGCTGCACCATTACATCAAATAGAAAATATCAAGATATATTTAGAATTGTTTCATACATGTTTCCCTGTAATTCAGCAAGGCATAGTTGGTATCTTTGGGAACCTTGGGCTCTCAACTAGAATTTAAAATAAAGCTCTGTGGGTTTGGATGAGGCTTGGCCATGTAGCAATGACAAACCCACCCCACCCTTAGGAATGGCAGAGCTACAGAGGTTAGAAACTATGCTAGTGCTACCAACCACGAGCTAAACACTGTGTAAAATGTGTGGTTGAAAATAATATGAGCCTCAGGACAGCATCATTTTCAGCAGATTATCATGTATGTATCATGAAAACTAATCATGCTCTGCCTGTCAGCACCCTTGGACCTTTCCCAGCGACCAGTCCTGGCTCCAGCCTGTCTGCAGCCATCCAGCTGGACCCAGCAGCTTGTTAGCAGCACTGTTATCACCTCCTCACCTGAGTGTGAGCTGCACCTCATTCAAAATCATCAGTGAAGTATCAATTGTCATTTAAGCCACCAATTCTCTGCCCTTTTTGCAATGGATCATTTACAGATGCTCATGTTGCCATCATGAACCATTCCACTTACAGCCATGAATGGTCAGACAATGTGAATGGGACACTGTTCAAATGTATATAGGGGTCCAGTAACTCTTCAAATGAATCACGTCTTTCTCATCATACAGTTAAATGATGCATGAGAATCTATATCTACTCTACATAATTGTGCCTCCTGGTGGAAAGTGGCAGCATTTATTCTCTCACTTGCTCAACCTTTGGATAGGAGCAAGAGGCCCTGCATTGATAACAACTGATGCATGTTGCTTTGCAAAGTGTGCGTGCATGTGTACGTGCTTGCAATAAAACCTGCAAAGCTGCTCTGAACCATCTGAATGACACAGCCCATCACCTGGAAACCTTTTATCGTCATCTGATAAAGTTGGAATGAGTGCAGTCACTCCACCAACAGGTATTTCCTATTTTGAATCCGACTTGCAAATCATCAGTGGATAAAGAATACTTTATGACAGAGTGACTCAATCAGTCACCTATTTAGCTGGTGCCAACTAATGACTTTAACGTGAGGCAATATACACCTCTGGCAGACTTGAGGGCGCCGTCCTCAATGTCTTTCAAGTAAGTGCGAATAGATCAATTGGGAGACAATAGAGCTCAATGGATCTCAGTGATCTTGTAGTTAACAGCTCTTTGAAGTCTCTTTGAAGATGCAAATCTCCAAGAAGCGGAGAGCCATCGCAGCTTGGAGCCATGCCACCGGAGGCCAAGTGAAAATATTTGCCTGCAGCAGCCGGAGACAACATCTGTAAGGCCTGGGCTCTGAGACAGACTGGCCCCTACCTGTTAAGCCAATCAAAAAAGTAGCCTATGGAGGGTGACAAAGTTTCAGCAAGGAGAAACACTTGAAAGCATGGCTTGTCCTTTGTCCTCCCTGACCAAATTTTTACTCCCATAATCACAATACATTGCCAAAACACGGTGCCAACAGTACTGCACGAACACCGGCCCACACCATTTGTTCGTTTTGTTGCAGTTCACATGAACGTCGCAACAGATGGGAAAACACTGGATGACAACTCTATTTGTGCGTCCTTGTCATCCACCAGGACTCATTTTCCGCTATACTCTATCTTTTATATCTAATTCAAAGACATTTCCTCATGATTAACACGGGGGAATAAAGACCGATCTTGTTTCAAAATCCCTTATGTTCATGAAAATTCGTGCCTGCTTTAATCAGCTCTTATTTTAAGGACAGCTTACAAAGGCCTACATGTTAAAAATGCGACGAACGGTGCAGACTGTAACTGCATTTACACCTTTGAATGTCATATCATGTCAGAATTCAAAGGAGAGTTTTACCTTTTATCACTGTAATCTCCTTGGGGGTTGAATAAAATATCACTGGAGACACTACTCCCTCTACAACGTCTAAATTGATTCTCATTTTAAGACGTAATGGATGGAAATTGAAAAAAATAAATAAAAATGAAGCAACAATTTCACAGCCTTAACCACTTTTTATTTGTGATATAAAACATGGCAACTGTTTTCCATATAGATATATATCTGCATTCTTCTGTTTAATCATACATATATAGATTAATAGATAGTGCTTTTAAAAAAATAAAACTGTAATTACACTATTTACAAAGTTTAGAACCCCTCTTGTAGAGAGTTACAAAAAAAAATCTATATTCTAGGCAGGAATTTGGAGAAAAAGCTTGGTTTGTGGCAGACAGCTCTCAGTAATAGGCAGGAGGCAGGATGACTGGGTGGAGGTGGTGCTGTTGAACTGGGAGCTGTGGGGGAAACTGGATCCTGTGGAGCGGCTGCGGGTGGAAGGCGCTGTGGCTGTAGGCGGGGAGCTGTCCACTCAGACTGGGGTGCTGAAACAGGAGGGGCGGCAGCAGACCGGCCGGGCTGGACAGAAACTCAGGACGCATATCCTGCACCTCACGCTTCAGCTTCATCCTCCGGTTCTGGAACCAGGTTTTCACCTATAAAATGATATCCAATCATTAACGCATTCATACAAAAACACCATCAAAAACCATGAGTAGCCCGCACACCCACCACGTTTTATGTCAAACCTCTAAAAATGTTGTACTGTGAATGAAAAAAAAAAAAAAAAAGCTCTTTGAATTTGAAGTGGTGCAGAAAATGAAAAGTGAAAACGAGGGATTTTCTAAGCAAAAGCTTCAGCCCAGCAAGCTGCCATCTGTGCTCTTTTTAATGCATCCGTTCTCAAATGATGGTGTTTTTTTCCTTATGTGCACTCAACAAACTAGATTACTTCTGCAAGTCGTCATCTTAAATTAAAGGTTCCCCGACTTTTTCACTTCAGCAATCTCCAAAATAGATACAAGCTGGACCGCTGACACACATCTGAGAAGATTTTAGCCTTTCTGTTGTTAGAAGCTGCTTGACACACAACTGTCTATGTGGAGCAGTGGGGCCAATGAAACTTATGAAGAGAAATAGTCATATTATACGTTTACTGATGGTGCAAAGTCCCGATAAGCTAAATGAAGTGATTGTGAAATTAAACTACCCCCTCATTTTGCTGGAGAAGCCCTGCAAATGGTAACCACTGCCTTAAAACCTACCTGAGTTTCAGAAAGGTTGAGCTTCTCAGCAATTGCCCTCCTCTGCGTGGCGCCCAGGTATTTGTGCTTGCTGAAGGTTTTCTCCAGTTTGCTGATCTGCTCTGAGGTAAACTTGGTCCTCATCCTCCGCTGCTGGGTAGCTTCACCCTCGCTGTCATCTCCCACCTCGCTCTCAGACCCGGACGAGTAACCACAGCTATCTGGAAGGATGAACAGAGCCTTTAGTCAAAAGCAATCTCGCAACTTAGCCAGACATTTTCACTTTTATCACACATAGAAAAACCCAAGACAGCTGTTGCAGAAGTGGACTTACTGTTTGGCGAGGTCGGAGTGTACTGGCTTCTTGATTGCTTCCCATGCCCTTCAATCTCAGTATGAAGAAGCCCGTCGGTGTTTATTTTTGTCTGAACTGAGTCATCCTTAAACTGTGTGGTAGCCTGGAGAATAGCCTCCTCGGTGTCCTTTTGCGTGGTGTAATAACTTTTGGAGAGCCACTCAACAGAGAAGTTAGCCATGATAAATCCAAGCAGCTGTGTGTGTCTGTCAAGGTGTGTTGGTGCCCCTTGACCGTCTCTTGGCCTATATAGGAGGGGCACACTTCTTTATTTGCATATGCAAAGGGATCTCAACGGAACGATAAAAACTTGATGGTTGTTGTAATTGAGGTTAATAGAGGTTGCAATTGTGGTTTTTCTCACGTTCTTGGCTGCTTGAGATGTCCAGGCGCCAGCAAGTCTGAGTATCAGTTACATGGCATCTCAGCCTGATCTCTGCATAAACTGATTTAGGGCGATATCCGCTGAGGACTGAATGCAAACGTGGCCTAAGTAAAAATAGGCCAAATATTCTATGCAAATGAAAAACTGCTGTCTCCAAAACAATGCCATTAGTTACATAAATTAAAAGAATCTCTAATTCAGTGACCTCCAATATAAAGTGCATGAACAGATGTGTGGCTGAAGCCATTTATATTAAACCTGCAATCATAGGTGCATTAACTTTGTTCCAGGTATCCTGACAACTTGACCCAGTGTTGTTGTTTTGAAGATGACTTCTTGACTGCCAAGGCTGTATGGGGCCTGTGGAGTTGCAGACAGAAGCGCCCAGCTGTCTGTGCGCCAAAATACCTATTGATGAAGCCTTTGTGCGGGTCAGACTGGGTGGGTGCGACCGCCGTCAGAGAGCATCAGCAGAAAGTGAGAAAGTCCCGTTTGATCTTTGTTGACTTGTTAATTTCCACTGGGCATTTACTGACGAGCCCCTGGTTGCCTTCAAACAACACACAGTGCGGTTACAGGTTATACAGTTGACAATGTGTTCAAACCACAATTAATTAAACAAAAAACGATTTTAATTGATTAGCCTGTATAACCAGTAATCCCATTTGGAGTTAAATTAATTTTTATGAACATTAATCACATCTCCTAAGTTTTTTTTTTTTTTTTTTTTTTTTTTTTTTTACTGCAAGAGCCAATTAATTTAAAAGAAAAGTGGCACAGTGTGCACAGGTCTAGCACTACATGTCTCCTTGGTAAACCACTGATATGCCCTTAATGATTGCAAAGTTGTTGTGTGTATAGACAAAGGGTCGCAATCTTCAAGGGCCAGGACCCACAATCACATCACATAATCACAGTATCACAGCTTTTTTTTCCCCTCAGGCCCAACGTCAAAGCAGAGATCAGACTCCTTGGCACACAAAACCCCAGACTCTCTGGAGCCAGGCCTGAGGGCTCCTGCGGTAAGTGTAAACTCATCAATGACCGGCTTAATTAGGACTAATTGTTGACCATGATCTCCCCGTTAGCTGGCGTTTGAAGTGCAGGGATTGGGACAAACAGAATTAGTTCACGCGCATATGAAAGCCCAGCATGGGATCACTGTCTTGGTTGACAAGTGGGAAGTAGAAAAAAAAAAAGCTCAGTGTCTCCAGTTTCTATCAACATATCAAAATTGCTCGTACAGTAACATTCGCTTTCTACAACTAACTACTCGAGGTGCCCACAGTCCTCGGTGATTTAATTTACAATGATTTGTTTATGGATTATTTTGACTGGGCTTTTAGCCTGATATCACTATCTGATGCCACTATTATGAGGAGATCAAATCAGGGAGGCCATACAATGCGCTCTGATAAGAACTTTTACCCTAAAACCAATGGGCCACTCCCACTTTTCTGACTCTGATAACATGGTCTTTCTCTGATGTCTTATCATCTGAGATACAAGGCAGGATGATCTATTCATGTTCAACTAATCCTGCAATAAAGATAATATCATCACCTCTATCTCACTGATACCCATGATGACACCTTCAGTAGGTAGGGCGACTTTGCAATGGCCTAAATCTAAGACCATCAGTGTTATTCATGGAAAAAAAAGAAAAGAAAAATAACACCTCTCTTGATACCAGTTCTGACATAGAAGATATACTTTATTGAATTATAAATAGACTTTCATGAAATTTAAATACAGCTTTTCATCTTTCAATATAATTACAAAATCGCATCTCAAATAAAAACAACTATGGATTGCACTTCTTTGGATTTTTAAGTGTTTAAGTCGCTAAAGTCCCATAGTTCACAGTCTTTTAGTAGAATTGCGGGTTGTGGATCATGAGGTGCTGAGGTTGATGAGAGGCGATCTGCGGCTGCAGGACGAGCTGTGGGACGGGGGCCGGGAAGAACGGCTGGCTGGGGAGGGAGTACTGGAGTCGCTGTCCAACCAGGCTGTGGTACTGAACCGGGGGAAGTGACTGAAACATCGCGGGGGGCATTGGAGGAGCGAGGTAATCCTGCACCTCCCGTTTCAACTTCATCCTCCTGTTCTGAAACCAAGTCCTCACCTGAAAGACGGAAAAAATGATTTCATTAGAGAGATCTCACATAATTAATGAATTAATAAACAAATGTATTATTACTAGACTCCTTCATTTGTACATGCAATGGTGCAGCTACTTGATGAGCCCGAGTAAGTGTTTTATTTTTGCACTTATGGGTGACGTCTATTTCATTTAGGCCTATATCCAGCTACTGATTCCCTGTCTGGTCAGGCTGCCCACAAGCGTGTTTCCCTGCTTGTTGTTTTTAATTAAGTAAAACTGATTTGAGCAGCTTCTTACCTGAGTTTCAGTGAGGTTCAGCTTCTGCGCTGTCTTGACTCTCTCCCCAGCATCCAGGTATTTGTGCTTGCTGAAGATCTTCTCCAGTTTGTTGATCTGCTCGGGAGTAAACTTGGTGCGCACACGGCGCTGGGGCCCGTCTCTCTCCACCTCGCTTCCCTCATCCACAGAGAGACACTCGGAGGAGGCGGCTTCGCTCTCATACCCGGAGGAGTACCCGCTGACTTCGGAAACTGAAGGAGGAAAAACACCGGTTATTGAGTCTGTCTTAACAAATTACGCAGTAGTATGCTTCCACAAGCTTGCATTTCATGACATGAGTTGCAGAGTTGTACTTACTTGGTGAGGCGCAGCTGGCCGGATGAAACGGTGAACTCAAGCTGGATTCCTGAGGGCTGACGTCCTCCACTGAATCCATGCGTTCAGCAGACTTTGGTTTTGCTTGCAGATAACCCTTGCCATAACACGTAGGTGGACGCGGCTGCACCATGCAAGGGATATGAGGTCTGTGAGTTTGCGTACCATCCACCACAGCTCCGTAGTCCTCTTTCGGCTCGCTGCTGTAGTGGCTCTGTGCCAGCCAATCCACGGAGAAGTGTTTCACCATGCTTGCAGTGCTGGTCAGCGACCTGTAAGTCCAAGGAGGGTCAGAGGAGAGTGTGGTGACAGCTCCAGTAGAGCGGCCGGTTTTATAGGGTCTGGCCCTCGCTGCAATTTGCATTTGTAAAGACCTTGTTAACGCCTGATCGATCCCAATGATTAGGGGTTAATGGCTCGTTATTGAAGTCTTTACATATCCTGTGAGTGTGTGAAGACCTGGCGCCGCCGAGTCTGTGAGAAACCTTGAGCTCATACATTTGTCCGCCCCGACTGAAACCGCGGGCCCTGCAGAAACAGCTGTACTATCTCCAGCAGAGGTGGAGGGCACTTTCATGTTGGTGCATACAGTAGCCCCGAAGGAAAAGTGTAAAAATGGCCCGTCTTATCTGATTCAAGTCTCTCGGTTTGTATACAGTTTCATAGGGATGCTATCTGAAGAAGCAGTCAGACCCTCTTCATGATGAAGAGGAAATGTTGGGATTGGTCTGCAGTGATTTTCAAATTGCACTGCTTGGACAAGATGGGGGTCTTTGAGGGGTTTAGGTATAATTTCAGTATAATTCAGTTCACTAACATACAAATAAACATACATGCCTCAGAATGATATTGCTATATCATAGGTTTCATTTTCACAGCTTGCTTCCTTCCTTAACAAAATTTCTCATACAAGAGGACATAATTTTTAAATTGTGGGCCCATGCATTTCTGTACTGATGTCTGTGACCTCAAAATGTTTTCAGAAAAGTGCATGTATGAGTCGGTCAGGGGGGCTGGAGTTTCACCAGCAGAAATTATGCAAAAGAGAACAAAACAACAGTGAAAAAAACAGATGAGACAAACTCTTGTGCCCTCATGTTTGAAAACATCTCCACGCCGGTACCCTGTTCAAAACAGGCCCGGGAAAGAAAGAGCAGTCTTATAATTAAACTATTGAATCCACTATTGAATCTGAAAATGCAAATTATCCATGTGGTCTGCAGTTAAAATTTGTGAGACTGAACGACGTTTGCGCAAAGATGAAAAACAACACTAGAATTGAAGCTGTGCAGAAACTATGATGCTTCAGAGGGTGACAGGACACCAATTTAATCTTTCTGTAGCAGCTCCAGATTTTACATTTTGATCATAATAATTAGGATTCACGTATTAGAAGTGTCTGTTAGAGCACCCATTGTGATGGCCTGCTTAAAGGTACAGTTTCTCGTCTTGGGCTGATAATGGTAGCCTAATATAGAATAAAGATAAAATTAAAGCCAGATATACTGTTATCCGACAAAATTGCTTTAAACAGCCTGTTTAAAATAATGCTGCAGTAATAGAATATGATTTCTTATATTCAATGGTATTCAACTGAATATAAGATATAAAGCTCCTTTACTTCTCAGTTTAGTTTGGTCGGATAAAATCCCCAACCAATTTTACCGAGGAATCATTGAGAGAAAAACCGATTTCATCCATTCAAAAGAAATATCCTGTGACATGATGAGACATATAGCCCAAGATTATCTTTACAGTGTGATCATGTCACTGCGACCTTCCCACATTCAGCCCCTAACTCGGCACTTGTGCAATCAAACGGAGACAAAAGCAGGCACAATACAGCTCAAATGCTTTGGTATTGACACATCTTCGATACCCCGGCGAGCCCTGGCGCCAGGTACCAACAGCCAGCATTTGGCACAGTCGCTTCAAGCATTGCAGATCAAAGGTATTACAGTAGCAACACAATTAGGGCTGATTGTCGGCCAGTTCAAATGCAAATATGATAAAACAAGCTGCAAGGAAGCTCGGAAAACCCTCTTGCAAACATCCCCGTAGAAAAAGACCTACAAAATCCAAGGATAAAGAGAGGGAAACTCTGCAGAAGCAAAGGTAAATGCCCCTGTAATGTATTATAAAGTGATAGCCCACCATAACAATGCCATGAAGGTGAGTGAAGACACTCTCTAAAGGAGTGTCATGGGGACATTGTGACTTTTTTTTTATCATTATTATTTTTTAAATAAGGATACCATCATAATCTCCAGTGTATGTGTGTGTCTATCTAGTGCAGCCTCTTTTGAAAATGACCGAAAATGTCACATAATCACTCAGATTACAGACCAAGGGACGTTTCTTCTGGTAGGATTTATTTGAAGAACTGTCCTATGAGATCCGCCCTCACACAGCAGCTCAGGGAGGGACACTGCGACTAAACTGACCGTTTAGCTATGACAATGCAGATAAGAGGCAGTGCAGTGTCTCCTTTATCGGTGATCTGTCACTGTGAAGGCTGGAGTCCCTCGGCCTTTTGGGGCTCTTTATCTCTGACGCTTTGAAGATGCCATCCCGTTAGATAACAGTGCGAACCACCAGGGAGGTCGCCTTCACACTGCGCCAATTTCCCTCAGCTCTCTGCCTGTCCCGCACCAGAAGAAGTTAAAAGTGATGCTACCTTACATTTTGCTGGTATCCTTTAACCATATAGGCCCCTGTGAATTACATTGGCAGTAAATATCCAAAATGGCATTGTCATATAGCCTATACTCTACATGCATGTACCACATTGATTTTTTTATTAAATGTGTCCAAGGATAGCTATATAATCCAACATGTGATTCTCCCAGGATATATTACTCGTAAATGCATTTACTGTTGTTTTAAATATACAGCATGCATTTAAACTGTGAGGTAGCTTGCCAAGACCTAATATCTATTTCCATATTTTGGCATATATCAGATTACGGTTTGGTGTATATCGCCTTTTATGGTGACATTTTTTTTTTTTAATCATGTAACCACTTTGAGACAAAAATGATGCCACAGAAAACCACTGATTATACTTTGGGAAGACACAAATGCCACATACATTCACTGTAAACTCGTTATTGAATACTAAGAGAGGAACATAACACACTCCTTGTTCGATGCAGCAGTGTGACCTGCTCCACAGGCCCTCTAGCATGGATGTTACAAGCTTTTGCCTGTAAATAAATACTCTTTGGCAAGACGGAGTTCATAAAATCTCATTTATTTGGCTAAATTAAGCACATCTTCATAGCATATCACATTCCATCCCTGTGGTATGTTTCATGGTGGGAGACCATGGAGCAAAGAGAGGGCAGAAAAATAGAAAAATAGACAATGACTTAACATCATTCTTCAAATAATAGTTTGCACACTGACATCTCATTATGTTAAATCATCTTCTAAAATCAGAAGGTATTTACATTAGAGACGAATTGATCTAGCTTTTGCCCCTCGTGGCGCACTATTCATCATGAATTCATTTATTTCACACTGTGGTGTATAAACTGAATTAATGTCAGACTGTTTACCAATCTATTTATATAAATCACTTTGTGTAAACACCTATTAGTAAACATAACTATGTGTTCAGAGGGAGATGCACGACAGATGAAAGGAAAGCTGTCCACTGAATTCAACAAGGTCTTGCATTTTGACTTTCATGTTTCATACTGGTGAAATCATTATGGCAACATCAAATAATGTTTGGATTTTCTGACATGTATTTGGAAGTGCTGCTATGTTTAGTCCAAGTATGACAGCAGGGAGACATTCACGGCTAAAATTATGAGAGAAATTATGAGGTCAGTTCTCAAATAATGATAAAAAAAACATCAGAATGTCACATCATAGATGCTAACTAAACTTATATTGTCAAAAGTTGATGCATTCAAGTTGTATGTGATCAACTGTTGGGCCGGTGTAATGTAAGCAGTGTCAAGGGTCAAGTCATATGAACCATGAATAACTTTTCAAATTTACAGTGCAAATTTACCAGTCTAAATTGACCGTATTCTCCAAATTTGAGAGGTGATAAAAAAGCAGACAAATAACAGTTGGCAAACTTGTTCAGGCTACATAGCTCTGCAACCAGGACACCAGCAGCAGCAGCTTGGCTTGAGCATGGAGCCTCAGTCTGGGCTTGGACCCGGGGCGTTGACCTCGTGGTGCTTTCTCGGCCTGGATTATGACGTGTGACTGGGGCAGGGCTCAGTGGAAGCTGGCCTTCACCCTCCTCAATGTGTCCTGGATCCGCCGTGTGTGTCGCTCGGTGGATGGCTGGAAGTTGGCATCATTGCCGGCAGCCAAGAGGTGGATGTCAGCGGTGCTAAGCTGGGCGATGCGGACCCGAAGGTACATCTGCAGCTCCCGATCAGGTCTGTAGGGGTAGACAGCCTCCTGGAAGGCGTGGACCTGACTCACCACTTTTGCTATGTTCCTTGAGCCAAGGAGGGATGGGTTAGAGTGTGAAAGTGTGTGTCAAAGAAAACAGAGAAAATAAGGAAAAAGAATGGAGCAGCAGAAAATGTGGAAACCACAGAGATACACAGCAAAAGGGAAAAAAGTAAAACAAAAACGTCTAGGTGCATTATTCTACCCTGCTACTCTTCCCAACAGCATGATCAGCTTCGTATGCGACCTGATTTGGAGAATGCCGGGGCAACCCTGGGTCTCGAGTAACCAGCTGCGGCTCTGCCTCTCCCTGCTACATCTCTTGACCCCAGCATCTGCCTACAACCAGGCACCTCTCAGCATCTGTCCTGAAAAATCGCTCTTCCAATCACACCCCATCCCACGGGCGCCATCTGGTGCAGCACTGGCACCGCTACTACAACCCAAATTCAACAGCTGTGTCATTACCATCCAACCGCCGCTTGCCGTGACCTCAGCATCTGGTCAGCCATATTGAAGTGAAAGAGAAGGACACAGGAAAATGTGTCCTCGGAGCAACTTGGCCGACTTTGTCACAGTTGGAAATTCAGGGTGTGGGAAGAAAGCTAATTTTCAGTTAAAGCCCCTGAATGTTGCTATTTTGTTTCAATACCCGGATAGGTATCAGACTAATTTCAATGGATGCATCAATATACAGAAACCAATTTGATCTCTTGTAAAATTGTGGAAAGTGGCTACATACAGGAGATACGTGACTCAGAGGGAGGGCTCGGACTGGGTTATTACACCGGCACATCTCATCATAGATGCTTCCCTGAAGGAGTCCCGGGGCGTCTACAGATAGCTCAACAATAAATTCTGCGGTCCCAGTGGTACCAAACCTCTATATCTCCACTTATCACCCATGGGACCTACACTCATTATTCATTATAGATCTAAAAGCTACGTGTACTCCCCCTCACCTTAGCTTGGTCCACTTATAAGCTCCAGTGGTGAGTGTGAAGGCTCCTATCTCCAGCTGCTGGATGTGCATGGCCAGGATGTGTGCTGAAGGCAGGGTGGGTCTCCTCCTCGTCTGCTCTCCCCCCATCAGACACAAGTCGTCACTCTTCAGAAACACCTGAGTGGAGAGAAATTTATCCCCAGTATAAGAATTAGTGCTAAATGGAATCGAGCATTTAGAAAATTTCCTATTAAAACAAACCATTAGGCTTTTGACAATGATGAGCACGCCTAACATAGCTGAACAGCATAATTTAAAATGTTTTTACACTTCAGAGCCAAAAATGCGTACGTAATATTCTTGAGTAAAACTACCTATAGGAGAGGTTCCAATTGCGTAGTGCCTTTCAGCTTCGACAAGACACTGTGAAAAAGTTTTATTTTGCTGGAAACAGAGTGGAGTTTGTTGTTTAATAAATCTGGCTCTTTTGAGGGTAAGTTCCAGCAGCATCGCCAGCTGTAAGCTTGCAGCACTCGGTCGAGCTGCTCGAAGCTGTTTTTCTATCGGGTTGTTTGCCCTGCAGCTCCGTTTCCCAATATGTGACCAGGCTAGCCTTCAGTCAGAGACAAACACACCGTGCAATATGCCCATGTGCACATAGGCACACAGCCTCACACACACACACACACACACACAGACAGACATGTGAACGCACATCCACACATGCAAACATGAGTGTGCACAAACCCGCCCACTCACCTGCACCGCTCGCAACTCCTCCAGGATCTCACACACCTTGGAAGACAGATGTTTCCAAGCCTGTTGGCAACAGAGAAGAAAGTTTTATTTAGTAGCTGTAAAATTAAGACTAATTATACCATGGCTTCAGCACAACACCAAAGTCAATGAATATAACCTGCCTTCAGATGAAAATATGGAAATTTCCCATATTTACGTAACACTGCTGCCTTTTAATTGCGGATTTTTTAATTACTCTTCTTCATAGGACACAATCCTCCTTGTGGTGTTCTTACTCTCTAAATCTTATTTGAATACATTAATGTTAATGTGACTCTCATTTGTGAAAGTAATTAAATATCGTCAAAGTCCAATCACAGCTGAAGATAACATTTAGCTTGAGGGAATCTGACTTATTACTTATTACAGACATTTGGAATTTGTGCGAGAAGTAATTTATTAAATGCAGCCTTACTGGTAATTGCCTGACAATCACGTTCTCCAGGCCTCCGAGAATCTGCATGGCTGTGGCAAAGTTCCTTGTTTCATAGCAGTGTTTTCCCATCAGCAGGAACTTGGTCAACAAAGCCACTTGTGTCTGCAACAGAAGAGACCTCGCAATAAAAACTTGAGGAAAAAAAACCCCAAAAAGCTAAGGACAGCAAAACATCTGTTACCTCCGAACAATGGCCTGCTGTACTTAAAGGTCAGGAGTGAGTGTGCTCTGTGCAATATACATACTGTATGCAACTGCTGCAGGAGATGATGATGATGATTATTACACTTAAATATTTACATTTTGAACTAAATCATTATATGAAACCTTGGACTAGAACGCGTTAAAACATGCATACTTATCTATGTTTTCTGTGTTTCTGTTCTTGTTGAGTTTTTGTTAAAACTAAGCTTGCAGACCCTCAAAGATAATTAAAGGAAAAACCAATTCTGTGTCTGCTTGGTAACACCGTCATGTTTTTGATTGACAGCCTTCTTTTTCTGCATTTCCAGACGAAGACACAGCAGAAGACATGGAAGCCTGTACCGAGGACGTCTGCCACCAACATGAGACTCCATGTATGATCACAAATCAAATCGTAGGTTGTGAGAGTAAAATCCAACTCCTCTCACCTTAATAGAGTCACAGATGACTATTTCTGCGGAGACCCAGGTAGTGACACTGTCAGCATATGCAAGCAGCTGCTGGAGGTGGCTCTCTGATGGCGTCCCCTCGCACAAAAACAGACCGCTGCCCTCTGCTGGTGGGACATGCTGAGACACATTCCTAGTGGTGGAAAATCACAAATGCCACAAAATCCAAATCAGTAACTTTTATTTTTTTTAAACATGATAATGGATGTATTAACTACACTTAATACATTCAGATCTCACAAGAAACATTTAAACCAGTCTTAAAGTGAATCACATAATTGGGACTAGGATGAGAGGAGCCTGTGCACCCTAAAATAGGCAAAAAAAAGTGCTTGAAATTGAACACAGAACATTGATATCTATTTAGATGGAAATAATCCAAATTTGCACAAAGAACTGCTACAAGTGCACAAAATCAGGGTGAAGTCGCCCAACAGGAAAAGAGGAGTCCATCAGATCACATTCAGTGCTCACATCTACAAACAGCAAGAAGCTATTTTAAGATCACACACATACTGACAGCTTGTAGTTACCCATGTATTGGCAGTGACACTATGCAAAATATAGCTGAAGGCCTGCTATGGGCAATAGTGGCATTATACTGTGTCATGGTCCCTTTGCTCATTAAAAAAGGCCACAGTGGTTGCCAACAGATTTGTTCAGATGTGTTAAAATGATGCCATTTATTACTTACAGTACGTATAGCTTCCAAATCTAAGTACAGCCACTTTCTCTGTAATAAATATACGTCCAATCATAATCAAAAGAGACACTGCTTCACTCACAAATCAATAACGCACGGTCAAAAACTGCTTCTTCCAAGACAGCAACATCTGTATAATCCAATGATTATACTACCTCTGCCTGACTGACAGCAGCACTACTCTCCTCTAGTGGTGGGAGGTTTACCAAAACAAAACAAATATTAACAAAAATGGCTCTTACATACTTTATGTTTAAAGTGTGAGAAGCAAGAAGATTGATAGCAAATGTGTCACACTCACTTGTTGGGGCTCAAAACATCTTTGACTCCTTGTATTCTAGAGTTGAGGAAGTGAGCTGGATGGCAGCCTTGGAAAATTTCCTGAATTATAAAAAAAGTGAGATTTTGAGTTTACTGTAGTCTATTTAAACCAGTTAAAGAGAATTGTATCAATCTGGTTAGTACTTATTAGACATTAATGGGAGCATGTCTCCCTCTAGTGTTAAACAGAGGAAACTACAACAATAGTGCAAGGTGAGAGAGTGAGCTGAACAGATTTGTGGTGTTATATCTTGGTGCTGGTGTGTTTGCATAAATAGGTGACAGCATGCCTACCTGCTGCAGGAGGGTGAGCTGCTGTGCTGTGTGCTGCGCGCTGTATTCATTCTGGCTGAACGGGAGGCGTTCCTCACTACGCAGACAGACATTGGAGAGATCATCCACGAGGGAGCTGTAACAAGGCATGGGCAGGGCCGCAGCGATGGAGAAGGCCTTTTCTTTAGGCAGGGAGGCCGAGGGCTCCACCACCCTTGAGATCCTCCACTGAAAAGACTGAAGATGAGCATGAAAGGGGGGTGTCTATATTCTGAAATATCTACAAAACAGGTAAAGCGTGGTCGTAGAGGAAGCTGGACTGAGGATTTGTTGGTTGTGTGTTGTTGGATATGATGAGCGTCATCAGGAGAAGTGACAACAGTGAATTCAGCTAATTTGGAAATGGTTAAAGTTACACTAGGCAAGACATTTTTTTGTAAAAACACAGCTTTTGTATCAGCCTAAATCACTTCCTCCCAAGCTACAAATTTGCCTTAAATGTATTTAATGTGCTAAATATGGACATTAGCAGGAAATCAACTTTGCATGTGGGATGGGATAAACCAAAAGAGTATAATTCAGTAACGCTGTCTTTAAAAGCACTGAATGCACCATCTAGATAAAGGTGGAGTCATCAGTGATGGCTGAGCCTTCTGAAAAAAAAACCAAAAAAAAAAAAACATTTTTTGGTGTCATCTCCAGCCCTACCAGCTACTAAGATGAATATTTACTGGTGTCACATTAAATGATTTTTGGACAATGAAATCCTTCAGTCTTTTATAACAGTTCACCCAAAATACAAAAAACATATTCTCCTACTTACTCCTTGTGTTATCTATCCATCCAATCTATGTATATGCTAATCTATCCATCCATCAAACAGTTTGACCTCCATAAGAGAACAGCCATCTAGTCCTGCTGTATTGGGGTGATGATGGGAAACAGGAAGACTGAGACAGACTGGAAATCAGTCTGGATGGGCAGACTTCCCTTGGGATGAGTGGAAAATTATATATTTAATGAATTTTGAGCAAACTATTCCCTAAAAAATGCAGTTATCTCCTGCTGCCAGCTAGGGGCACCAAAGTGCAACTTTGCTTTGTGCAGCTTTCAAATCTTTATTCTGTGAGTTGTATGTCACAGAAAGTTGAAAAAGATCTGTTCACTTGTCCAGTCTCCACAGACCCCATCAGGGAAGTCAGGAAAACAGCCCAGAATAAAGACCTATTAACTGTTTATTGCTGGTGCTGATGTGTAAAAATAAAACAAAACAACACAAAATACATCATCATACTTTACTGACCTTTCTTCCTGGATCCTCAGTAGGGGAATGTGCACACAAGTCGTCACCTTCCTCGATGCTGACTGGGCTTCCTCTTCCTTGGCTCCAACTCTTCCTTGGAGAGCAGCGGAGGGCGGCGAGCAGGGCCTCCCCTCGGCTGTCCACTGAAACCACCTGGAGAACAGAAGAAAAAGAGGAAACACTGCAGGTGATGATGAAGAGACCTTCTAAAAAAAATGCACAGAAAATAAATGTACCGGCTCAGTTTGCAAAGCTGACTTGAGGTTTAGTGAGCACATTAAAGAGCTACCATTACATTTTGAAGTACAGGTCCACATTCTCATGTAAATTATGTCTGTTGTCAACTGATAAAACACTTTAAGTTGACTCATTCAACCTCTACCCAGTTCTAGGAAGTCTTTGCATTCTGTGTGCTAAATACTCAGTGTGTCTCGTAGGTTTTTCTGGGAAAAATTCTCTGGGCACACAAGTGATGCATTATCTTTCTGGCAGCAGAAAGAGAGGTTTGTTTGGAATGGATAGAAGAAAAACTGAGTAGTTAGTAAGAGCAGCGACAGCCACCATGGCTGAAGAGACAACGAAAAGAGCGCCACCTACAGAATCTCAAACTCTATCTACAGAAAATCCCAGAACAGCTGTCACAGTGGTGGACACACTGATTGACAAGTGAGCTCAGGGAAGAGACTGAGACAACATAAAGACCAGAAACACCACAGCAATGACCACTTTGCAATGCCCACTCTTTAGAGACAAAAAAAAGAAAGACAGAATAAGAAGGACAAGGATTTCAGAGACTTTCTAGAATATTTTCAGTTTGGTAGAACTTGTTTTCCTGCTGAAAATCATGCAAAACTACCCCCTAGCACAGTAGTTCCAAACTATAAACTAACTATGTTAGGAAAGATTTCAATGGAAGGCCAGTCTGCTTTTTTTTTTTTTTTTTTTAAATTTTGGATATCTGATGACAACACTAAAGCTGGTCCAGAGCATTAAGAGCCAAATTACACCTTGATGAAATCATACACAGCTACTTTAAAATACATACAAAAGCAGATAACCTGTGCAACAGGAAAAAAATCTTAACACAAGATGATATCATATACTTAAAATGCATTTCCATGGGGCTGAAACTACTGAACACTAACAAAGTTACACCAAACTCAAATATCACTTTAAGTGTTTACTGCCAATGAACATAACTAACTGTTTACCTCGGTATTGAGGAAGTTTTCCAACTTCACCACAAGATTGGACTTTGGGGTGAAATCCATCAGTCTGCAGTCTGTTAGCCAGGCCTGGAGTAGGTCCAGACTGCGATGGAAGACCTTTATATTTTCTCCTGAGATGTCTGGACATCCTCTGGCATGGAAAATGAATAGAAGACTCATGCAATTACTGCATGGACAATGTTTCAGATTGTGTGTGCTCTACTCTATTCCGTAGATCGCTGGTTTCTCTCAGTTATACAAAATCTACCACTCTATCATGACAATGCATAACCACATTACAAAAAAACTCTTTAGGCCAGACTGTGAGACTCAGGATATTTAGTTATGAAGCTACTTCTTCATGTTGTCATGAGTTACAAACCTTGCAGCGCTGATGAATTTGTCCATTAGGAACTGGAGAAACTGATCAGGAGTGCAGAAGTAACGGAAGGTGTATAGGAACTGCTGGATGTAGCCCTCCAGAGGTGCATTTCTATTACGGAAAAAAACCCATAGTGACACTGAATTAAGTCCAAAAGCCAGCACAGTGGAATAACACTGCTCACTGCTTTTGTTTTGTATGCTCTGATGTTTGCCCTTGCCATCTACCTTGTGATACCTTGGACATGGAGACTGAAATAAAGAAAAAAAAATGATCACATATAAAAGAATAACACCTGGCATAGAGGTAAGCCATCAGACCAAGTGGAGACCCAGCTTGCAGGGTGCTCTTCCCCTTGCTGGTCACAAAGCTCAGCACAGCAGGGTCCTCAGAGGATTGCAGGTCCAAAGAGCCGGGACCACAGACAGCCAAGGAGGGCAGCAGGGAAACCTCCAGACCCCACTGGTCCATATCCAGTACCTGAGGAAATATAAAATCATATCAAAGCATGCAAGAAGCAGCTTACTATGAAATGCATGAGCCCCAGCAGGTTATTCAGGGACGTGTAGGCACCTCAAGGTATTTCTTCACAGAATCCAGGAACTCCACTTTGGATCTCAGTTCTTCAAGCTGGGTCTTGAGTTTGGACAGCATCGGTTTGGTGTCACAACCTGTGTGATAGATATACTATTTGTTTATGTTTTTTTTATGAGCCATGTTCAATGTGTGCATACTGTTTCCAACTCATCCTTGCAGTAATATGAAATTGGTACTCAACCTTTGTTTTTCCTCTCTTGTTGAATCAGCTTCTGGAAGAAATTTCTAGTTTTCTTTAAGTTCCTTGTTTCAATTATAAGCTGCTGCTGAAGTTCCTGTTCAAATGAAATCACACACACACACACACACACACACACACACACACACACACAAAAAGAAAAAATCATACAAAGTGCCTAAAATAGCACAACATCTTTTTCACTGAGAGGAGCCTTTGGGTGTTTCTAGTGCATGCGGCAGTATTTTTACTTTCCTCACTATGGTAACTGAACGCAATAGATCTTTTGAAGTGAAAAAGTGAGGAGTCGCAGCAACACAGATGGGGATTACTGGCTCTTAAGGTGTGTTATTGGCTGTTAGACAAGCCCTCTGAAGGAGCTCATAAAAACCTACAGCGGCGCCATCAAAGTGCACAAACACAAAGACAATTCATTATTATTCCTTTACAAATGATAATAACTTCTTCTGCCAGGGGCTAAGTTCAACATATTAATATTCAAATCCAGTTTGGAGAGAATAATGTGCCAGTGCCTCAAAATCCCCCACATCTCTTCCTATTTACCCCAAAGCCTGACCATGCCCCACTTCATAACAGACAGGAACATAATTCCAACACTTTTTCATAAAAGTCCACAGAGCAAAGGGTTGAATGAAACTATGATGTGGATTTGCACTGCATAATTACTTGGTCCTGTTATTCTGAGGTTGCACAAGTAGAAATGAAACACTGAAAATGCAACCCTAATATATTTTCAATTCTCAGTTAATAACTGAAATAATTTCCATGATTATCTTGAGACTAGTATACAAAGAATCAACAGCATCAATATAATACTGGATGGTCCACTGCTGCAGTTTTATACAAACAGCACTAAATGAACAGTGCATGATAGGGTTATAAAAATAAAAAAAAACATAAAAATATATAGGGCAGGGTAGGGTTTCATCATTTCATTTGTGTGCGGAGGGAAGTATTAAAACATATTCAACAAAACTAGTCTTTTCTAGTCTCTTATTTTGTCTGTAGCCCAACAAAAGCTGTTCTCTCAAACAGACAGAGGTAAGGTCAGATATGAATCACTGGCAGCCAGCTTCACAGGTTTAGGGTCTACCCACCTGTGTTTTCACATCCAGGCATGGCGTTCCTGAGTACTGTCCCAGATTCAGGGCATACTGGACTACCTCGGGACTGAAACAATCTTCCCCAAAGAAAGCCAAGGTCCATGCGGAGCTGAAGCTGCGGCCAGATCCTTCTGCTCTGGAGCCAGGGGAGAAGAGTCGCTCTGTCTCCAAAGAGTCACTATCCTCCATGTCCTCTGAGCAGTCAGGGCTCATCTGGTCTTCGTGGCCCCCCGTCAGTCTTTGCTCTCTTCCCCACAGAGAGTCGGCTTCAGAGGGGCTTTCATCGCTGCCCCCCGCCGAAAGATCTCCTCCCTCCCTGACCACTGTGTCCAAACCTTTCCTATCAGCGCTCATGTCTATATCAGAAAACAGGGACGATTGAGAGACGAGGCAGAGAGGAGAGAAGAAGGACTGAATCACATGCACAACGACAACAAACTGGTTTGCGGGTGACAAGGTCGGTTGCCTACCCTGTCTAAGCTAGACAATTAGCCCTTTGTGCAGCAGGTCTGCTGGAGGGCAGTTAGACGCTAACGTTGTTACTTTTGCATCACTTTATCTAAAGCATCTTGCGAGAGCAGCCCGTGTTTAAGAAAGAGTCCATCTGTTGTACATTTTTTTAATAATAGCGCCGCAAACGCATATACAAGTGTGTGCGTGAGGATGGCTGTATATGCTTATGTGTGTGTGTTTGTCCATGTGAGTTTTATTGGCAAGGAAATGAATTCCAGTTTTCATGCAAACTTTCCTCAAAGGAAAGAGTCTTTGGAGTTTCTCAGCATGCCTTGGACATTCCTGAATGGACTGCAATCTTAAGAAAAGCATCCAACAGCCAGTCATGGCTCCGGGAACTTGAGTCAACAGCCAAATAAAGTGGAATATGTCAAAACATCTCAGCTGTATGTCTTCATTACCAAAACTTTCAAGCAGCCCACATTATATAACTTTCGGGGGCTTGATAATTATCAAAAAAACAGGGATAACAATGTGCTACAAAGTCTACCTCTTACCTTGACAGACATGGTATTGATTCTGCTCCGATCTTAATTCAAAGCCTCTGTGCAAAGCCCCATTTTCTCCATGATGAGATTGGACCTCTTTTCTCTCTCGTACGTCTACACCAGCAGGACTGACGATGTGAATATTTCCATTAAAATCGAGACAACCGTGAAGGCACACTTCCCCATTCCCTCTCCAGACAGTGGCTCTCAAGGGTGAGGTGGAGGCTGCCCTTTGCAGAGCCTTTGATGGAGGCTGCTCATTAGAGCCCCTGCATGGGGCACATAAGGAGGAGAGAAAACACACACACACACACACCATGGTCAAAGCTAGTCACTTAGTTATAAAAAGGAAAATTCCAATCAGATGCATGTAAATGCAAAACAAAACACACAAACTGCCTGGCCAAAGAAAACACAGGCAACATGAGACAATACTTTTGCAATGTAAACTTTCACAGCATTGGGGATATCTACTGAATCAATGTTAAAACACAGCAGAGAACGGTCACCCTTAGGTAAAATCATTATAGAACCAAACAAGCAAGCCAGCAAGCCATCAAAGACACATTTGAAACATCTTACAAGCCAGCAGGAATAGTCACAGCTCATTTTTTCCTGTAGAAATGATGCTGGGCATTGCAGAAATGAAGAGCAGATAGGTGCTAATGCAACACATCAAAACATCCTTAAAATTTCATCACGTCCACACAGTCCACTTCTAGACCATCTCTCAGCAGAGAGGCTACAGAGCTCCCTATTTCCTAAGAGAAGGTGGAGCAGTGGAAAAAATAACCTTCCACAGCTAGGTCCTGTGAATAACACTACTCTGCCAGAGGAGAGCAGTGTCTCTCTCTCTCTCTCTCTAAAGCTGTGATGTCGTCCCACTGCCGCAGATTAAAGGGTCTATCCACACATTGCCCTGAGCGTAAGAGCACGGCAACCCCCGGCTGAAAAGATGTCTAGGAAAAATGATGCTCTCACATCTTCTCTGTCCTGCCGCTTGTCTGTAGCTTCCATATGCAGGGAGAAGTGCAAAGCATGGATTTTTCCCCCCTTCATTCATGCATTCATTCATACACTTAAGGCTCCCCTCAGGGCTACTTGTCAGCATATCAGTAACAAGGCAGGAGAGGCTTTACATGCACCTTCAACACTGCCAGACAATCTCCTCTGCACTAACAAAAACACACTGCAAGCTGTTACCATAGGGACCATTCTTGCTGCCAGATGAAGTTTGTATGAAGTGCTCTTGCATTAATTCTGATTTGAATGATGTGTGTGTGTGTGTGTGTGTGTGTGTGTGTGTACCAGTTTGTGTGTGTGTGTGTGTGTCAAGTTTGTGGAGGAGGAGAGGTCATTTTGGAGGAGAACTCAACCATGCAACGTGTCTATTGTGCAGAACCCACATGAGAGGAAATTGAAATTCTGGGCAGAAACATCACCAAATTTGGGCATCTCGCTGTTCAGAAGTCCACAAACATCTTGCTTGTTTTGTTGTAAAGAAAAGACTCTTTTTTCAAAGCAGGTCAGTTATTCTGACACCACTTATGTTGCTTTGTAATCCAAAAAAAAAAAAAAAAAAAAAAAAAAAGATTTCCTGATTGGATATATTGTGCAAGTCTGCCCCCAGAAAAGCAGTTATTTCTAAGGCTTGTTGTGCTGACTTTGATCATCAAAAAACTGAAAACTTCTTTCAAAATCCAGGCAACACTCAGGACAACTCAGTCATTTAACTTACAATGTTTCATTACATTAAAGATAAAATTGTCTTTATTGAGTGCAAAGTTGCTGACTATTACTATAGCTATAGCTATGGCTGACTACCATTAGTTACTAAGTAGCTGACTAAATTGTCCTTGGTATTGTCTGAAAACAAATTTTAAGATGTTTACTGACCTTATAAAAGAAAGGCAGACACAGGGATATGAGGTCCTACTCACAATGAGACTGGGCTGTAGTTGACCAGGCAGTGCAGTACACCTAGTAAGTCATCTTCCCAGTACAGATGACGAAACCTCTCCTTCACAAGACTGGCGAATGTGTTGTACTGGAGGTTCTTCAAAGTGAAGATGTATTCCCCTCAGAAAAGAGAAAGAAACAAACTTTCTTAGACCTTCCTTGCTGTTATGCTTGAAGTTAAGGTGCTCGTTTGTGGCAAGAATGAAGGTGAAGAGTCCATGTGTAGGAAAGGCATCAAAAGAGTTCTTTCAGCCTCTAAGATGAAGGCTTTTTATGTGTTATATAAAAATTTAATTTCACAAGACTTTTATAACTAGATAAATACTCTGTTAGAGAGTTGGTTTGCACCATTCGTGTCAATGAGTCAATATCCACCGTCCTTTAACTCTTGGCAAATGGAATGAATAATTAAGAAAATGACATTAGCATGTTGAGATCATCCTAAGGTACATACCTATGGCCAGGTCCTCCTGTCCATTTTCCAAACAGTCTTCAAAGACAAACTCTCCCTTGAGCAGGTCAATCACCTCTTGCAGGGCTGGGTGAACCCTCGGGGAGATGGAGCCTGATGGAGACTCATTCTCGTCTTGGGTTCTTCGATCTTGGACTACAGCCGCTGTTTGTTCTAAGGTTCTGCCATGAGTGATGGAGCTACCATTGAAACAAGATGGTGGCAGACCAAATTCCTGGTTTTCTGGCCACACAGAGAGCGTTAGACAGTTATCAAGCAGGCCATCGAAGTCCTCTGTATGCGCGGTTTGCCCCTGGAAAGACTTGGGGACCAGTGGTAGCTTTATCTCAAACCCAGGGATAGATTCTGGAGCCTTGACCTGGACAGGCACGAGGCTGAGATGCCCCGTCTTGGGATCCTGATGTAAGAGGTAATTGTTGAAAACACCACAACCACTGAGACGAGGGGGTGACAGCTGAGGAAGAGAGACACCGGGCCCCTGGCTGGAGACATCAGCGGAGGCGGTAGGAGAGCTGACTGGTGTCCTGTCACTTGAGGCGTTCGAAGTTGCAGCGCTCATGATTCTCTGATTCGAGGGGCAGTCCGGCTTCTTTGCATGCACATCACTTTCAGCCTGTGTTGGCGATGGGTCCTCAGGGAGCGCTGTGAAATCAAGACCTGTTTCCTGGGTGTGTTGATGGTTTCCATTCCTGCAAAACAACACACAGACACAGCTTCCTCAAACCTTGAATTATTTACCGCTACCCTATTTGGATATGTCTCATTTTCTGTAATTGTACTATTTGTTGATACACTATATTACCAAAAGTATTCGCTCACCCATTCAAATGATCAGAATCAGGTGTCCTAATCACTTGGCCTGGCCACAGGTGTATAAAATCAAGCACTCAGGCATGCAGACTGTGAAACAAGACATTTGTGAAAGAATGGGCCGCTCTCAGGAGCTCAGTGAATTCCAGCGTGGAACTGTCATAGGATGCCACCTGTGCAACAAATCCAGTCGTGAAATTTCCTCGCTCCTAAATATTCCACAGTCAACTGTCAGCTCTATTATAACAAAATGGAAGCGTTTGGGAACAACAGCAACTCAGCCACGAAGTGGTAGGCCACGTAAAGTGACGGAGAGGGGTCAGCGGATGCTGAAGCGCATAGTGCAAAGAGGTCGCCGACTTTCTGCACAGTCAATTGCTACAGAGCTACAAACTTCATGTGACCTTCAGATTAGCCCAAGTACAGTACGCAGAGAGCTTCATGGAATGGGTTTCCATGGCCGAGCAGCTGCAGCCAAGCCACACATCACCAAGTGCAATGCAAAGCGTCGGATGCAATGGTGTAAAGCACGCCGCCACTGGCCTCTAGAGCAGTGGAGACGCGTTCTCTGGAGTGATGAATCACGCTTTTCCATCTGGCAATCTGATGGACGAGTCTGGGTTTGGAGGTTGCCAGGAGAACGGTACATTTCAGACTGCATTGTGCCGACTGTGAAATTTGGTGGAGGAGGAATTATGGTGTGGGGTTGTTTTTCAGGAGCTGGGCTTGGCCCCTTAGTTCCAGTGAAAGGAACTTTGAATGCTTCAGGATACCAAAACATTTTGGACAATTCCATGCTCCCAACCTTGTGGGAACAGTTTGGAGCGGGCCCCTTCCTCTTCCAACATGACTGTGCACCAGTGCACAAAGCAAGGTCCATAAAGACATGGATGACAGAGTCTGGTGTGGATGAACTTGACTGGCCTGCACAGAGTCCTGACCTGAACCCGATAGAACACCTTTGGGATGAATTAGAGCGGAGACTGAGAGCCAGGCCTTCTCGACCAACATCAGTGTGTGACCTCACCAATGCGCTTTTGGAAGAATGGTCAAAAATTCCTATAAACACTCTCCTCAACCTTGTGGACAGTCTTCCCAGAAGAGTTGAAGCTGTAATAGCTGCAAAAGGTGGACCGACATCATATTGAACTCTATGGGTTAGGAATGGGATGGCACTTCAGTTCATAGTTTGAGTAAAGGCAGGTGAGCAAATACTTTTGGTAATATAGTGTATGTTAAGCTTTACGACGTGTTTTTTTCTTACTCCGTAGTTAGTGTCACTGGGTTATGTGCTTTGTCATCTTGATGTTTGTGTTTTGATTTTATGATTTTACGATAAGATTAACTGATTAAAACGAAATTATGTGGTGAGCTGATTAGAAAAAAACAACATATATGTACATCACAAACCCCCTACCCCCCATTTGCAGCTCCAGGGTATTGAGTCTCCTCCTCTGAGTCCCCTTCCTGGGTCAGGATGATTGGGCTAAAGTGTGTTGCAGTGGAAGTGAAGGCCTCTGGGAGTTGTAGTTCCTTTTTGACCGGGTAGCTGTGGGGAACAGGGCCAGGCACAGGAGCCAGCCGGCTCTCAGTGGCCATCGGCACAAAGCCTACACACAGTTACAACAATGGCTGTTACAATATCAGCGATATTGTCTCATGCAATATAAACTAGAAAGTTACACTAAATGAACTAAATATTAGAAGACCCACTTTTTTCTTGGCATGGACAGACATGATAATTTGAAGTGAAAGCCATAATCCTTTACTGATTTCATTTATTAATCTACCTCAGTCATGACTGAGAGATATGTCAAGTAGAAGAGTCATTTTAGTGAAAAAGACAACTGAATAAAAAGAAGTACTCAAGGGGGTGTCTCATGTTATTAGTAAGGTCTTCCTACTATTTCATCATTTAGTGCATAATATGCTGTATGTTGTATATAACAATATTGCATGAGGGTCATCTATGCAAAAGGTGTTCAGTCCTACCACTGTTGATTTGTGTTGATTTCTCAAATGAGCTGTGATCAGCATCAACAACACTCTGATCCTCCGTGTCAGTCGGTTTTGAGAGCGGCTGAAAGGGAAGACAATCAATTCATCACAATACAGAATGATGCTTGTATTAAATTAAGCAAAACAGCATAGCCAAAAGAGTATGACCACGCGTAAACAAATCAACACCTTTCAGACGCATTTCCCAGAGCACGCTGACATTGAATGAATAAATAAAATTAATAACACAAAGTAACAGACAGTTAAATGTGACAGAGGTTTACCTGGTGAACTCTGTTAATGAGCTTGGTCCACACAGTTTCAGCTGTAGTGCCTTGACGTGATAAGTAGTCACGACAGCTCTGGAAGAGACACACGAGAACGTCAACAAAATAAAACTTAATGTGACTGAATTCCATTTGGGAATAACTGAAGTGCGCTGAAACGTTTCAATTTCAATTTCAAAATAAAATTAATTAAAAAAAAAATTAATAAAAAAAAAAAAATCTCTATTTTTTAATGTATTTTGTCAAGGAGAGCAGTGATGTAAATTCTTTGTTGTGCAAATAATATACTTTTTCTCCTAATCTGAGTAATGAATCATTTTTCTCCCAAAAAGAATATGAATGAACTCAAGCTGGGATATGTGTAGAGTGATATGCAAAAGAAGATAGCACAAAAATCTGTTGGATTATAACAAGGCATATATAAATATTTTTTTTTACGAAAATACCAAAGAATGATCAACAAATAATACTTTTTTAGCCATGACGATGGTAGGCCTCTCGATGGGCGTCCTCCTAGCCATTTCGAGCAGCAGTCTCTTCAGTTTACGAGGCATTGCCAGCTTTTGATTAGGTGATAAACTGAACTTGGCCGTGGCCCATAGAATAGCAGCCACCCCGTACACACAAGCCTGAGCCAAGACAGGAAAAAAGAGAACAGGTAAAAATACTTCACATCAACAAAGACACCTAATTATTGGGATTTCTTCCTAAAATTAAATGACAGGAGTTAAGACAGACAAACCTTCTCAGTCATAATTCCATGTTCTTGATATTCAGGAGCAAGATAAAATTCATCACACGTTCCTGCAAAGCAAAAAAAAAAAAAGAAGACATCAGTGCCTGGAACACCTGAAAAATGCTATTCAGGTTTCAGTCTGTAAATAAACAACCACAGGTGAGAAAGGCGTGGAAGTGTGTGAGGCTGCTTGACATCAGTGTCTTACGGCAGAGACTTCTGAACATGATAAACAGGGAAAACGCAGAAGACTAGAGTAGTCCTACCTATGTTTTTAGGTTTTAAGAAAAGCACTTCTCCCTCGCAGCCCACGTACACAGTGTCCAGGCATAAGTAGGCTAATGGAAGAGGAAAAAAATGAGCTGTGGAGAAGAACTGCTTATAATGCCATATATCAAAATTATAACTTTTTGTATTCTCTTCTCCAATCAAGATGTGGATCACATTGTGATAGAATATTCTTGTTTAGAGGAACTGGTTCTTAACTGACCTGACTGGTAATGGTAAATTAATGTTATCTGGTATACTATGTATCTATTAATGTTACATATTACTCTTCTTGCAAGGGGCGACATTGCTTGATTTCACACAAAAATGGGGGGAATTCACCTGGGAAGTCAATGTAGGTCTGCAGTGTGGAGAGGCAGGTGAAACACAGAGCCCATAGTTCATTCACCGTCAGCCTCCGTCCACACCGAGTAAGTAACTCTCTTAGGGAGATCCACTGGATACAAAATAAAGAACAAACCAAATAAGAAATGAGTTGTGGACATTAAAGCATCATCAAATCCTTCAATAATTAAGTCAAGTCCCAGAACAAATTGAAGTAATCACCGTCTCGTCATTTTCCAACTCCACTTTTGAACGTTCCAACCTCTACTAATGATTAGTCGTCTGGAAGTATTCATTAGTCTACTTTTGCAAATTGCTTTGGCCTATCTATCACTGCTAAGCGCCCACGCCATTATTCTGTCTATTTGAGAGAAAAAGCTTTACTCTGAAAATGTCACATAGCTAAATACATCCATTCACAACGCTGCCTGTGCAGCTGCGGCGATGGAAACACACTGCTGAGCATGTCAAACAAAAAGTGTCTTTAACTAACTTGTGTGTTGTAATGGAGGGCTTTCAGGTGCAGATAAGCAAACTCTGGTGGTAGTGTTGCAGGTCCTCCCCTCTTGGGCGACAATATGAACAGTCTATCTATTGAATCAACAAACTATGGAATCATGTCTTGTTGTAAACATCACGTTATTAGTACAGTTCTGGGAAAAGCATGCCCACAAACACTGATTGGTCAGAAAATCTGTTGTGTCTACTGCCTATATACTACAAACCCGAACCACGTGGGTGTGTCTTGCCCAGAATTGTATTGGAATTCATAATAAGGAATAAAAGACATGAGCACTAGCTAATGAATCCAGAAGACGTTTGCTTTAGTGGCTGTGTGATAGTAGTAATATCAGTTATCTTGCTGGCTTAACAAATCAAATTAGCTAACAAAATGATTTCTATAGGTTAACTGAGCTGGCTCTTTTCCACTTGTAGTGATTCAGAATCGCCATTAGGACAAGGGACAAACACAGGTCACAGGTAGAGCAACTTAAATTTGGAAACAAATCCGCCAAATCAGACTATATTTGCACAAACAACATTTATGAATTCAGCTACAGCAATCCTTTTTCAGATATCATCTTTTTGCCTCCACAGTTGTCTTGTTTTTAGTTATTATTCTGACCTTTTTCCAATGGAGCGGGACACAACTGGTAGAAAATGTGTGATGTAACTGCGAGCCTCTACAAATTCAACAGTAAGAATAGATGACCAGCACGGGCTAACCTCATCCTGAGATTCTTCATTGAGGCACTGCATGCTTTTGGTCATGTGATTGTTAGGAATGTAGAGTTTGTGGTTTAATGAGCTCTGGTCCCTGGAGGAGTCGTGCTCCACTTCTGAGTCATGACTGGAGGTGCAAGACGACGCAGACTCTTGGGTGCTGCCCTGGGCACAGTCCTCGGCCTCACTCTCATGGCACATTTGAGTCTTTGTTTCCTCAATACGTAAAGACTCAGCTGCGTCCTCCTCCCCTTGTGACTTCTGGCTGTCTACTGTCGAGTTAACACAATCCTCAAGGCTATTGTGCTCATAGGAATCACAGGACTTTCCCCGGCTGAGTCTCTTAAGTGTGCTGCTCCACAGTGAGTTGCAGTCCAAGTGTTCATCTGCCCCTATCTGTGTCAGGTTGGACACAGGTGTGCTGATATCTCCATGCGGGACAGCGGGGAGGGAAGGGGGGTTGTTGGAATCGGGCACAGAGCAGGAGCGGTTTAGAGCCCCCCTCACCCTGCCCGACCTCTGCTGTGCCCTTCTCCTCACTGGAGAGCTGTTCTGAGATCGGCAGTCCAGTTCTTCTGTCAATATCATGCCGTTCCCTTCACCGCCATCCATATCTTCAGCCCAGAGGGAGGAGTCCCAGCCCCCACATACCTGCAGATTGAGATTTTAGTAATGTAGCCTAAAAATTTCTCAGATAATTGCTCTGGAGGCAGAGATAATATGACTGGTTCAGTTAAACCTCAATGAACTGAGCCAAAGAAGAATAGTTTTCATACTGCAAGTTAACAAGCTGGTAAATTTGGAGTGGAAAATAAGTAAAAATGAGTAAAATTTAAATGACATGATCTGACATGACATGACAATGAAATACATGATCTAAGAAGGTCAACTAGCTGCTAACCTAGATGGCTGAGCCAAGATATCTGCAGTTTAGTTTGGCAGTTTAAAACCTGGAGGTCAGATAGGTCAACTGGTTAACCCAAACTCAGTAATTCATGGAGGGCCTTGGACTTGCCTTTTTGCTGGGCTTCAGTCTAACATTACAGCAGGAAAACTGTGGCTCTTTGGCTCTGTGGAACCCAACCAATGAGATTGCTTCTTCCTATAGAGCAGCTTTCTTCTGGCAATTGTTTGTACCCTTAAAGCGCATACCTGCTGCCTGGACAGGCCATTTGCATTGTCCATGCCTAGGTCTTTAGTGCTGTCAACTGAGCTCAGTCTGTTGAGCGGGCATCTGGGTTTGGGATGCTGCCATCTAGCCTCCCAGGAGCCTTCCTGTCCATCTGTGGATACACACAGAGAGCAATTAGTACCATGAGAGATCACAGCAGAGACCAAATGGTGACATGTCGTAGATAGAGATGTACACTATAGGCCAACCTTGAAAGGTCGATACTGATTCAATTGACAGGACCCGTCGTCCGATAGAAGAGAGTTTCCGGCACACAGCTGCAGAGGAGGTGTGAGAGAGCCTTGCTTCTGCCAGAGACAGGATGTCCTGTGGGTGTACTAAAATTAGGATGTTGCACTATTGGCAAACAGGTGTATTGTTTTTTTTCCCCCTTCTGTCCACATTCTGATATGAATTGCAAATAGATGTGGACAAATCTAGTGCTGCATAATTCCCTCTTTACCACTTCAGCACAAGAGAAGGAAAACATTTATGAGGGGAAAATGGGATGCTAATGCTTAAGATTTGTTCAGTTTGAACATTGTGAAGGATATTCGCTGGTGTGCAGTCTGGCTCGTAAGCCAGGGATTCAGAACGGCACCAGAACAAGTTGTTAAGGAGAGCAGAGAGGAACACTTTTCCCCAGCTGTAAGCAATTAAGAAGTTGGGATTTTTATGGTGCAGCAGATAAAATTAATTGCACTGCCTATAGGATATTTATGTGGAAGTCTTTGTTGTGACACAGATTGAGAGAGCAAAACAAATCACAGGTGCTCCTTTGGCTTTTGTTGCACGCGCGCACGTGTGTGTGTGTGTGTGTGTGTGTGTCTGTGTTTGTGTGTGTTTTCTTTGCACTGACATAGCTTTTCCACTTGGTGCTGCTCACGAGCACTATCTGGGAATAATGCTGCATTATAACTTTAATGCAATGCCAATTATCTCGTATAATAGTCATATGAGAACAAAAGACTTAATTACCATCATTACTGTAACCAGATATGCTTATCCTACAGGGCGACTGTGATTTTACAGGAAAGAGATGTAGTGCAGTCCTTGACATTACTTGCATCTATAATATGTTTTGGGGCATTATAGGTTTCTTATGCATCTGGTTGCCATGGAAATTTGTGAGCTAAGCTGAACTGAACAGCAATAATCAGTAATTAAGTGCTTTTACTGACAAACCAATATAGTCACATAATCATTAGGGTGGTTTTCATAACTAATGATGGCTTTCTTCCCCATGAGCATGATGTTGGCCAGCATAAAAAATGTGGCATACATGGCACACCTGTTGTGCATCAGCCTCGTCAGCCCTGCCCCTTGTGTTACCTGTTTATTCGTCCTCTAACAGCAAATCAGCTCCTTGCCTGCTCTCTCGTTCACCCACCTGTTCCTAATTCCCTCATTAGTTCAGTTTGAATTAAAGTCCAACTTTCAGCTCAGTTTGTTGTCATTGTCAGATTTTGTTTCTTAGAACTTTTACGTTGATTTGCTTTGTTCCTGTTTGCCCTTCCAACCATTTTGTTGTTTTGCCTTCAGTCAGCTGGGTTCTTAGTGTTCAGTGTGTTAGTTTAATAAGTTTAATTTGTTCTCCTGTCTTCCCAGACTGTGTTCTTCCACCTTCACCTCTGTATGCCTGCCCTGCTTGCAATAACCTGGATTCCAGCTTACAGCTATACATCTCAAGTCAACACTTTTTAACCTCAGCCCTGTGTCTGCATTTGGCTCCACTTCTCTTCTAATTCTTAATTTGCCTTACTTTCTGCTTGAGCTAGATATCACCGAATGTAAAAATCTGTCAGTGCCACAAGCTAATGATATAACGGCATCACAATGAAATGTAATTGAAAAGAAGCCTCTAACATGAATGGTGAATATCTTTAATAACTACATTTCAGACATCTTACCACTGCAAATGTGTTATGTAAGACTTTTTAAGGCTATGTGGACACTATGTTAATAATAACTGCATAACAGGGATGCTGCTTTGCTGTTTTTTAGAAACCAGTCTCAGTCACCGGGACTTTGGTACCTGTAGGAGAGGCCTGTCTTCAGGTTGTTCGTTCTGCATCTTCTCCAGTAGGCCCTGGATTTCTTCTCCCAGTTCAGTCTCCAGTTCTGGCTCAATGACAAAGTCCAGTGCGGCGGAGAGTGTGGAGCCCAGAGAATAAACATGACCCTGTAGCCGAGGACAGAGAGAGAAAACACTAGTGACCTCATGTGACCCTTAAAAAAACCCTTAAACTGTAAAAAAATATTATGTTATTATATTTACTGTCATTGTCATTGAAAGTCAGCTCTGGCTGTCCTTACTCTGACCCCATCCTGAATCCTCTTCTAAAAAATGAATAACTTGCTCTGCATTTCATACACGACTTAACCTGATAGCGTTATCAGGAGCAGATTGTATTAAAATTTAAGTGCAAACGCAGCCAAATTCATCATACTGGATCTGTGAGTGTCTATAGAAAACAGGAGGGCTAAAAAAGACAAGACGCTGTCACCACTTTGGGCTATAATTGTCACATATTGTGTGTGTATATGTATATATATATATGACAGAGCTTTTGTTTTGCTTTGCCACACTGACAGTAGATATTATGGTTAGCCTTCTGGCAGCAGTGGAGTTGAACCAGGTGTTTTTGAGTTCAGATCCCAAACATGATGATTGTTCCAAACAGCTGAAGTGTACCATAGCCTATCATTATGTGGTAAACACATGTGCAAGACGGATCCCACTGTGGGACACCAAAATAGCCGAGTAAATACTTAGCTGAGGGCTGCCTTTTCCTAAATTCTTGTTTTTCTTATCCTGTGTTATTGGTTGTGACATCAGAGGACAGGAGGGAAGGAGCGAGTGGGTGGGTGTCGTTGGGGTTGTGTGGTGAACTGCTCTTAGATTTTGTGTATTGACTACACTGACAGAGAAATCAAAATGCATTGATGGAAATGTGAATTTTGAAATGTAGTTATATAAAAAGCTGTCAATTTATTCACTGATGGGTGATAAGAGTCTTACAAAACACATCTCAGAGTGTTTTTTGTGAACGCTCAAACATTAAAATCAGTGTGAGCTTATCATTTTTTTTTTCTTAAAGTAGATGTCCATCAGACCTAAGCCTAAAAAGACCCCATTTGTGCCTACCTTGGGATTTTGGCTCACAGTATTCACATATGTCATAATATTATCCAGTGTTGGTATCTGTCAGTGGTACCAGGCATTAAATATTACTAAACACTGACTGAAAGAACTGAGTAAAATCATGAGAAAAGCATAAAAGGAGAACTTGTTTTTTAGTCGATATAAAGATGAAAATCAATGAAGCAAAGCAATGATTTATAGATGTATTCATTCATTAATGATTTATATTCCAGCTTTTGAGCTATATCCTTTTTATCTAGCCATTGTGCATGCGTGTTTTTTGTTTGTCTGCCCTGCTTTCAGCTCTGACACAGCACAAAACAGAGACTGTGCAGAGACTTTTATTTTGCTCCCTGTTATACCTGTCCTTTTTTTTTTTTTTTGAGTTTTTTTCTTGCCCACTATGAGGATTAAGTCAGTGGATGATGTCCTGTTTTGTCTGTAAGCTCGTGGGCATGTAAAGCCCTTTGAGACTGTAAACGGTGACACTGAGCTTTAAATAAGCTGGAACCTGAACTATCAATAATGTTGCACAGAGCAATCTCACACTCCTGGTGCATCGAGGGGGTGGATCTTTTTTTTTTTTTTTTTTTACAAGCTCCACACCTCTGTCACCGGGTATTGCCTTCTTAGATTTATCCACAGGGCCAGGTGTAGTAAGCTTCCTAGTCTGCGGTCAAATAGTCAAAAAAATACGGCCTGTGTCCTTTCCTAACCATTTTCCTTGTCCTTGATGGAAAATGTTATGAAGTCAAGGAAAGGAAAGATGTGGAAAATTCATTAGCTGGGAAACAATGGTTAATATTCTGATTAGGATTATAAGACTATGAATACAATCGCTTAAGAACCACCACAAAACGCAGTAAACGCGTTATCTCCTTTCCTTTTCTACAGGATGGTCCAATGTTTCAAATGCTAAAGGACATAGGAAAGGAAGCACTGAAACAGCTTTCCTTAAAATTTAGAGAATTCGACCAGCTCTAATCATGGCTGCCACTTAGATACTTCTGGCTCATTTCACTCACTTAGGAACCTTCCTCAGCAAAACACACTGTGTCCTGTGGCCAGATGCACCCAACTCACTCATGACTAAAACGGTGTGTACGCACAAGGCCAGAAATATGCATACACATTCTTTTCATCAGATTTACAGAGCCGTGTGTGTAACTCTTGGCACATGCACAAGCCTCATGCACACTCCCACGATCAGCCATGCATGGAGGTTAGCTCATTTCCATATAAATACCTGTTGCTGCTCTTCATATTTTTAGACACAGCAACTAAAAGGACAGCAAAGTCCTTTAACAACACCAAAGACGCCGTTGCTGAATGTCATTAAGCATAGCCATCACATACAGATAAGCCTATTTATTGCACTGATCATAATGATTGTATATGCCTCTAAATAAATCCATCCTCACCCATCAATCCATCAGTATATGTGTGACAGTGCAGACATATTCTCACCCTTAAAAAGATAAATAATTTTATAAAGTAGATACAGAGGCTTGTACAAAATCATACACATGCAATGAAATTGTATATTAGGAACACTTAGTATATCGAAATAATAAAGTTACAATAATGTTGAGTAAATTCCCACTTTCATGTTATTTTCTGCCACTCCTCCACCAGCCTGCAGCCAAAACTCTGTGTACACACGGTGTGAAGTATGCAGAAAGGTGTGCACATCCTTCACACACGTTCTTATTCATAAAAACTGTTTTCTGTGTAGAAAATAGAGTATGCATTTTTCTGTGTGTGCGCAGCATTTCTACATCTGATCCCTAGTGTGAGATCCCTCTCTGCTGCAGTCCACTCAAGATGTCTCCCTTTTTTCTCCCAGTAAGGGTTTCCTGGGGGATTTTCCTTGCATGTTATGCGGCTCTAAGGCTAGTGAGCTTGAAAGGCAAGTCTATCTAGTATAGGTAGGCTTGCTAGGTCTTTGCAATAGTATCTTTTTTTCTCCCTTTTTGTAAAGTCCTTTGAAACATGCGTCTGATGAGAGGCTACATAAATAAAAGAACTTGAACTTCAATGTGATAAGTCTTCCTCTCAGCTGGAGAGAATTCCAGAGGCTCTCCCACAAGTTCAGCAGCAAGCTATTCTTGGAGCACTTGCTTTGTACTGTCTTTGGCCTCTCATTCATCAAGTTCTGAACTTCCCTGTAGAGGCTGAAGCCGTTTTTCATGGGAATATCCAAGACGTGGTAGAAAATACCGCTTCACGGTCTTATGGAGGACAGTGCAGTAGGCGAGGAGCTCTTTCTTCCAGTGTATGTGCTGCATTCCCACATTCCCACACACACAGCAGTAGAAGTGGACATGGGGAACTTCATGTAGTCACCATTCTGGGTGTTCCTTCCTCTCACTGCAATATCTCCGGTGTATGCTGCATCGATGCTTGAAGGCATAGACACTTCCCACTCCAAAATCTTCACATCAAGAAGTTGGCTATCTCTGACTGGCTCATGGCTTCTGACTGGCTTGAAATCAATTGTGTATCAGCGAGAACAAACAGTTTCACAGCCCACTTTGATGTCTTATTTTTGAGGTGCTGTTTCAGTCCAAGTTTTGCTTTTTGTACCAACCAATCTCTCCTCGACTGAAACATTTTTAGGTGGATGGTAAGCAGCTTCCCAGGCATCATTAAAGTGGTTTGACTCGAGGTAGATGATCATGTTGCTTCGTGCTGATTCTGCTGCCACTGTCCTTGTCTGCAGCAGCGTCGCTCAAATTCCTCAAAACAGCCAAAAATCAATTTCTTAACATTACAGTGCTGGTTAATGGAACATGAAAAACACTATTCATTCTCCACATGTTCCTCGGTTTGGGGAGGCTGAGAACAGTAAAGAACAAAAGTCCCATATTCTCCAGTTTCTTGAATTTAAAGAAATTCAGTGGGAGTAAAGTCGGTCCATTTGTTTGTTTCTTTGACACATCTTTCTTTGTGTTTTTAATAGATATCAAAACTTGACTTGTTTCCCATGTGGCCAAATGGCTGTTGTCTTCTAGGTGTAAACTGTGGGAACTGGTTAGGCAAAGCGTCAAGAACACGCTTTTGTTCTCATGCCTCTGATTGTATTGACGGCCCATGGCTCCCATGTCCATGTTGTCTTGTCTGTGTCTTCATGTGGAAATACTCCTCTTCTTGTCTGCCTCAGTGAGATGAGGAGGAGGAGGACTTGTCTTACTTTCTTCAGCCCCACTATGAGAAAATTACATACCAAGAATTGTCCTTATATTGTTGAAAATTGAATACTACTTTATAAGAGTTTGGGAAACTTGCAGCAAAAGTGCCTGCTTCATGATCGTACTTGTGTAGGCTGTGTCATCTGTGTGAAACAGCTTGTACATCGGGCCACGCAAAGGAAAAATAATAATAAAAAATAAGATAAGGACACGTTTTTGTTCCAATACTGTCTCTCCACAGATAAATGTTCATAACGTGTACACATCGTGTCAACTTTGGGTGGCCTATGTCGGTCAAGTAGTGCAAAATAATACATAGCAATGCACCGTGTATCACAAATAGCTCTTAGGTATGTATATCTTACAAATCTATGATCAAGTATATCACCTACAAGTATGTGTATCATCTTGGACAGAGTGTACACCTTTCATGACCTAAAATTCATCCACATAACAGATTTCATTACCAACAATTAAAGGAAAATCAGACGTTAACTAACAATGCCAACACCATAACAACTAACAATGCTGTCATAAAAAAGACAGTGAGAGAGAGAGAGAGAGAGGGGAGAGAGAGAGAGAGAGAGAGAGAGAGAGAGAGAGAGAGAGAGAGAGAGAGAGAACTGCTATTCAAACTACAACACTTTGTCTGTCAATTTTCTTATTACCTAACCATTAAACCATCCATTAAATCTCTTAATTTAGTCCTCTAGTCAGCTATTTTGCAATGTATATGAATATGTAAATCATTTGATCATTTGCACACATAGGAATATTGATCTCTTTTAAGACTAATGGTCATAAAAGAGATCAATTATTTGAAAAAAAAAAAAAATAGTGTATAACAGCAGCCTGATGCAGCTTCCCAAGGATCGTCCACACTTCACAGGTTTAGCCTCAGAGTAATTGCATGTATATCCAGTCTCTCACTGCAGACCAAAGCACGACTCTAAAGATAAAGTTTGGGCTTAAACGCCTCACTGAAGCGCACATCACAACCGCCCAGATTTCGCCAGCCAGTCCTGGGATTTGAACTGGTGACCATTAAGCCATAAGACTGCCTCTCCACCATCGCACCCCTTCTGCTTCCCTAACTAATGTGTAGGTGTTAGAGAAACAGGCTTCTAGCCAGATGGCTGCTGATTTGGTCTGGAAAATGTGGGTAGGGAAAGCAGTTAAGTAACACTCTCCCCTTGCTCATTAACCACTGACGAGGTGCCCTTGAGTGAAGCACCAGCCGCCACATGTTCTCCGTGGACAATAGCAGACTGCGGTTGCGCTTGTCAGTGTAAATGAGTGCAACTGTGCCTTGCTGGATACGAGCATGCATGTTGAGACGACATAGCCAGGATAAATACAGGTTTAAAATATGGATCTAGAAGAGGAGGAGCAGCACTCACCTCAAAAGTACTGCCTGTATTGTCAAACTCCGGAGGCACAAAGGAGCCTTCAGGATCATCTGCAGGACAAGGAGACAAAAAAAAAAAAAAATACAAAAAAAATACAAAACAAAACATCAGTTCACAGAATTTTGTCACATTAACCCCAATTATGTAACAAGAGCATACATTATTCACTTATCAAAAGGGAACAAATCATGCATTTATCCTTTTGAGCTGTTAAATATATATTTATATGACCACCCGTTTCGGTAAATGCACTCACTGAGCATCCACCCTAATGAGATGCAAATCAGAGAAATACAAAACCGCAACAGCCCAGTGAGCTACTGCAGCCATTTGTCCTCATCTGCATAATTCATGTGTCAGAGATAATCCCTGACAAATAAGAGAGGAGCTATCTACAAGATCAGAAAGTGAGCAAGCCACAGCAGAGTGGTGCATCCTCCTGCCTCTGAAATAGGCCACTGTTGAAACTGGGTGGAAGGACACACGCATACACACATGCAAACACAAACATGCACTCGCTCAACTCTGAGAGAGAGAGAAAGGCAGATGCACAGCTGAAGAGAGAGAGAGAGAGAGAGAGAGAGAGAGAGGCTGTATCCAGAGGTAGAGGTGGATATGGAGAAAGGGGAGGAGACGAAGGGGAGTAAAGTGGGTCATGACAGATCTGGGTTTATCTTCTGGAGTTATGATGTCCCAGCCAAGGTGTAGCGAGGCCACAGTCTCTCCTCTCCTCACCCTCTTCCTCCTCCCTTTTACTTTCCTTGTTCTCGTTCTCCTCTTTTCTTCTCCTCTCCTCCTCCTCCTCCCCTCCACCTCCACTCCCCTCTCTTATCCACCCCTCTCCTCTCAGCAAAAAGGTTGAGAGTTCAGTTGGAAAAGAAGTTGAAAAGAACAGAGTGGGAAGAAAGGAGGACATGAGGAAAAAAAAAGACATGAACTTGTGAAGGACTGCAACACACAGAGTGAAACGGACAATTACAAAAAAAAAAGAAAAAAAAAAAAACATAAAGTCCTTGACAATGACGCAATTGCCTCCAGAGTGCCGATAAAAGCTTGGTGAGTCATGTGTGCTTGCAGCAATTGATACAACAGGTAGTTTCAGCCGAGCACTCTCACTGGTAAAGATACACTCCAACCAGGCTGATGAGAATTCCCCCAGAGCACAGCCGGCCCCTTTTTTTATCCAAAATGGAACCGGCTACCATATTAAATCTTGTGGGACAATTAGTTTTTTTTTTTTCTATTTCCTATTCTACTTTTTTCCTGTATGCACAATACTTGGATGAAATGTCTGCACATATGCATTGATAACTGTTGTGTAACTGCCCAAAGGCTCCAGAAGACATTTCATTACTGTGACTGGGTGACTCGGTGATGCCGACCCTGCCACATCACCTATAATCACATGAGAAAACGGCCTCCTGGTGTGATTGATGTCATTAATGTTGACCGGTGGCGTCTGTGGACTTGGCAAGACTGTAATGAAGCCCACTGATGAATCCATATCTCAATACCAGTCAGTCCGGCTATTCTCAGTAGGCTGATACTTGCTGAGCTTCAGTTGCATAACCCTCAAGGTCATGCTGTGTGTGTGTGTGTGTGTGTGTGTGTGTGTGTGTGTGCGAGGTTGCAGGAATTTCAGCAGTATTCCACAAAGAATTCAATTAAATGTTATCAATAGGAAACTCTGTGAACCAAGTAAGGCAGAAAGGGCAGTGTTATGATTAATGATACAGATGCACTGTGTTCAGCGTGAACAATATACACACAACAAGGGGAATGTGGGCATTGCACTTTCTTTCTTTTTCCATCAACCGCATGAATCATAACCCGAGGATGGATACAGTCCAATAAAGCATGACAACAAATGAGGGTGAAAGGGATTTGGGGCTATTTCAGCTGACAGAGTAATCAAAGCACCTCTGCAAAGTGTTGCTACTATTGACTGAGGACGGCTGTGGAGGTAAACACTTGACATCCTTTAAAAGCTGCTGTACTGTGTGTGTGTAGGTGTGTGTGTGTGTGCGTGTGTGTATGTGTGTGGAGTAGGGTTGCAAAAGGGCAGAAAGTTTCCAGTAAATTTCCTGAAACTTTCCAGAAACTTCCAGAAAAAATTGGGATTTGGGCAAATATTCCAAGTTGGAGTTTAGTCGCCAGCTGAACAGAAACACACATTTTGATGTGGTTGTGATTTAAACTTTATTATCAGCCGCTGTGAATGTTATATTGTGATATTATGATAAATAACCAACACCTGATTACGATTGCAAAATCTGGGAATTTTCAAAGGTAGAAACTTTCCATGGGAATTAACAGGAATTTCTGGGAATTAACAAGATTTAATTTAGACAAACTGTGTCATATACAAACATAATTATTGACATTTTGTTTCGCCATAAGTAGACTTGCGTGCAAATTTTTAAAAAATGACATTGTTGACTTTGATTTATTTGTGAGTAGAACTTTCTTTCACTGAACACCAAAAAACATAAGACTGTTTTTTGTGCACATAGGACTGAGGAATGTACAGTGCAGGATAGAAACTCAACTGAATTTGCATTAATTCTGGTTGTTTTAGATTATGCTACAAGATGTTTTTTCCAACTACATTAAAGTTTCCTGGTAAAGGATAAACTGCAATTTTGCAAATTTCCAGTTTATTCCCCTTAACGGCCATTAATTCCCATGTAATCCCATTAATTCCCATGGAAAGTTTCCAACTTTGAAAATTCCCAGAGTTTTGCCACCTTAATATGGAGCCTGTGTGCGAGTGTGTGCATGCATGTGGACCCAGGGTGACTCTACTGATAGACAGCTGACTAGTAGAGAAGCTGTTACCACGACAACAATCCCCCTGGCAACTCTAACACTGTTGATCTCATCACCGATCATCAGCTTCCGACATTTGGCATGGCGAGATGGAACAATGCGTGCTGCACTCTGCACTCATAGCGTGTGTGTGTGTGTGTGCGTGCGCGTGTGTGTGTGTGCTAATGTGACAGGCAGGAACATAAACCTTGATTGATAAGAAATGGATGAATAAGGTGACCAGAGAAAGAGACAATAAAACAGAGGGGAAATGAAATAGAGAAGGGCAGAGAAAGAGAGAAGGGAACAACAAAAAAAAAGGAGATGAGGCATAGACTTTGTTGATGGGATTTTTCTCATGACATGTAATGAGGCTGTACAGCATTTTGTAAAAGAAGGATGTCATCTGAACAAATCAGAGCAGACCCACAGACCTTGGCAGATTCAACGTGACACTGATTCAGTATTTACAAGCACGGATTCTCAGATTCCCCACAGTTTTTCATATCTGTGGATTTGAGAAAAAAGCTTAACTTGGTCTTGCAAAGCTGCAAAGTTCACACCAGATCTTCTCTGTCAAAAGACACTGCGGATCAGATCAGGGCGACAAATCATGAAAGGGAGAGACGCCTTGTAATCATGACACTTTAATGGAAGACTGCTCAGACTGCTTAGACAGGAGGGTCAGACCGGGGGCTGAAGCTGCTTTTCCACAGGGAAAGAAAGTCTGAACTCATGTTTCGACTCTGCAATGCAAATATGATCTTTTCATGGCTGTCTTAACAGGACAAAATCAGATTCAGCCATGGTTTCCCCATGCTCAGACAGCCATGAAATTTGTGCCGCAAAGAGTAAAAAAAAAAAAAGAAAAAAAAAATTCAGATCCATTTGCACCCATTTAAATTCAGTTTTAGCTGTCAGACTGAAAGGTGGCTTTTGAGATTCACCAACCTCACCACTGGCAAGTTGATAACTAAAATCAGAGTATATTATATCAAATATATGGTATATAACAAACACTACAAACCGAAAAGGATGTCAATAGATATGGTAGCTACAAATCAAAGGGTATAAAGTGCTGCAAAATGTCATACAAATTGAGGAACTAATGTGGATGCACAGACAGACAGATAGATAGATACTAAGTCCAGACATACTCACCACTGAGCTGCTCCATGAAGCACACATTCCCATGGGCGTTGAAGGCCAGAGTGTCGGGTGTGATACACAGGGTATGGAAGAGGTGGGAGGGTTCGATGCTCTGCAGGGCCAGCACACACTCTGCACACACCGCCCACACCTCTTCCTCTGAGAGGCAGCTGTCCCTCAAAGAGAGGATGTCTGCCAGAGACACATTTTCCTGTCCACACACACACACACACAAGTACACAAAGGCTTGTACACACAGACCCATTATGCAGTACATTACACATACTCCATACATTACATTTGTAAACAGTGGTGACTGTAGTCTTGTTGCATGAGTGTGTACAGAATATGCTTTGGCATCTTAGAAGTCAAGGTTAACTTACCTCAGTCCAAAAATGGAAAAAATTTCAAAAGGAGGGGTAAGACAAAACATCGAAGGACTGATATATCGCAATAATTCCTCGTGTGATATACTTGTGCCAGGTATCGATGTTTGAGTTTTCAGTTTCGTTTGCATTGATGCACATTTGGGTTCCTCTGAGGCGTATTTGCTCCCTGCCTTCAGGTATTTTAACTGGAACTGTTCTGTCGTGTTCATGTTGAAGCTATCGTGCATCTTAAAACTCTGAAAAACATGATTGATTCCCGCTTGCCGGAAAATTATCCAGGGTATTTTTTTCTTCTTCAGTTACATATATCACAACGTATCTTATGTGGCATTTTGCAGAATCGCCTACTATTAAAAAGTGTGATAAACTGCTCCACGAAACTTGAAAAGTGTTGCACACAGCTAAGTAGAGAGCATAGCATCTTGTTTACACTTACCTGGCGTGTACATTTACTAAAATAACTGTTTTACCCTATTATATCCACTTAATATTTGTGCATTAAGATAAAATGTATTCCATATTCAAAGTCCAAAGAGGTTTTGGGGCCACTTTTTGTTAAAGCCCAAAGCGCTTTATTATCAAGTGCTTCCTATACGGTACTACTTTCTACACTAGAAAAATGTTTTTCCAGTTTATGTTGAAATATATTCTAAGCAAGCAAAACACATTCTGTGCATACTTATACAACTTACATTTGTGATTGGCTACTGCACGTCCAGCTTTAAGGGTGCTACGTGTAGCACTCTCATAAGTTATAATCTTGTTAATTTTGAGAGCAGACTAATGAGACCATAAACATCAAAAATATTTAAAGGCTCAAGCATCCTGTGCATTTTACATTGAGAGACCAGGTAAAATTTTGTCTCTGCTGGATTAGTTTACATCAGCATTGTTAGATTACTTTACACTGATTGTTTTGTGGGACAAATAGCACCATCCTTTTTATGAGAGCAAAGGTTTATGGGAAAGATGGTCTTTATTAACTAACAATAAAACAATGTATGTTTGTACAGGTGACATTAAATATTAATGTTTAAGATTCTACATGTACCACTAGGTGCTGACCCAATAATAACCAAAAATTCATGGATTTTTTTTTTGCTTGAGAGGACATTTGGGTACATGACAACACACAGACATGAACACACACACACGAACACACGAACACACAAACAGACGTCATCTGTGATACAAAATTACCAAATGGCCGCTGTTAACACGCAAACCAAATGATCTCAGACGTTCCATGTAGGACCATACATAATACATAATCGTCTGAAAATAACAGGATCCTCTGTTGGGTTGGCAAGTGAACACAAAAGCACGTCTTAGCTGAGATTATGGGCTGAGAGTGGGAGTGAGGGGTGTCACAATGCAGCAATTGTCAAATTATTATATCCAGCACTCTGGGATTCCACTACTATGCATTTTACATAGCACTTTTTTTTTCTTCCGTGAAATTATTTATACCAAAGCAATGCATTCCTCTGGGAAAATTTGATGAGGTAAGATTGGCTTTATTGTTGACGACTGTAGGAGGCTGATGTCACCTCTTTCTCACATGAATAGACAGTAACAAAGTCTCACTGCCTGTACAGTTCATTTGGCAAAACACAGAAAAGGAGTCTTGTGAAGTGTTTTTTTTTTTTTTGCAGGTAGTGAACTTCATGAAGGCATGGTTACACATCAGGATTCTTTTTGATTTTCAACTCCATCTTCTGTTGAGAAAATATTTTTTTTTTAAAAAATCCTCGGTTATCTCCAACTCAAAGAGATTTTCAGCTAATGCCCAAGCTGCATTATTTAAGTGCTGCTATCAGTTTTGCTCAGATATGATTCTCTTTCACTTGGCGTGTGGTCGCTGCAGATTGCGAACAAAGATGTAGTAGGGTAAGGCACAATTACAGGGCAGAAAAGTGCCATTTCAAGCACCACCACCAGCCCCATAAATAGACGGTTTCCCTTGAGAACACTGCAGAGGAAAACTAGAAATCTCTCTCGCAACTTAAATATGCCGCCCTACATAAGTTTCCCTCTAAGCCCTGAGGTTTTAATGAGACTTTACTCTGCACTGGATCTCCTTGTCTCTCTCTATATACACTGTAAAATATATACCAGGGATTGTAGTAGTCAAAGAGTGTGCAAAGTGTGTGGGAGGTACATGAAAAAAAAAAAACTGACTGACTGTGCGGGTGGGTAGGGTGTTGTGTTTGATATTAATCTGTTCATTGAGCTTCCTTTAACTATTCAAAAGCGATTGCATTTTGACAAAATCCCACCTGTTGATGATAAAACATTTAGTGCTGAGACAATCTGGCTGATCTCTACTAAATACATCAATATACTTAATATTCTTCAAATGGTTTTGTTGTCTAATCAGATAATACCCTATTCTGCCAAAGCTGCAAAACTTGCATGCTGCTAGTACAAATGCAATTATGTTCATCAACGTTACAAGACTAAGACTGAGTCTGCATTGACTCTAACAAGTAAATGGTCCATTTCCCAAATAACAGGGGTCAACCTAACTTATACCATTCAAAAAAGTTGCCAAAATAACGTCATGTCTATCACAGATGTGACAGGACAGTTAAAACAGCTGGCCAGAGATTTACAAACAAGCAAAATATATTCAGTGTAAGATGAAATTTAAGTGATATCCTTTTCTGTAACTTCAAATTGGTTGTTTTAGTGTGCAGCCCTTTGTTATGATAAAATAATCAATCTCTCTTTCTGAGGTTTTGACTCAGCAAACACAGGCGCATTTCCAATATCAATAAGAGTTCTGAGGGCCTTTCGAGCAGCCACAAAATCTGACTTTGTACATTTATAGCCTCAGCAGCTGACCAGTGTGTGGTGATGGGAAAGTCCTGCTCAGTGGCCTCTTTTCCTTTTTCCGAGAATACTCTCTGATAATCCCAGGTTCATTATGATCACTTAATGAAAATAATATGGACATACAGTACATACTGAGAAGCTTCTCCACTGAAGTAATTTGATTTCTCATTGCAATCCATTGGAAGATGCTCATTCTCACCTGATACAAGTTGTACTTTCCCCCCAAAAATTAACAACTTGTAGCCTTTTTGTAACTTTACGACTTTTTGTGCATATGAATCTCTCTTAATAAGGCCCAGCAGGTCTTACCTCATCTTCAAGCAGTGGAGGCAGATGCTCCAGTTCATAATACCCCTCGCTTTCCTCCTCAGCTTTCCTCAAGAATGTGACGGCTGCATCAGTTCCCGACGTCTCCATTGCACCAAGTTTGCACTCGTCCAAGTCTTAAAGCGTCTGAATTTCTGCCCCGGCAACAGCGTTTCGAGTCGAGACGGATGACATGCCTTGAGTGCCGAGGGTGAACCAGACACAAACCGGGTCGCCTACTTGCGGCAGTCCTCTAGTCGATGGTTACTGCGGGACGCCCCGGTCCAAAACAACGCCGGAGAAAAGGGAGAAACCACAGCATTGCGCCTCAGACGCTCGCAGCCGCTAATCGATCATCTACAACGGGGAGGGGTTATTTGGCAAGTGCTGGAGGCTGTCATTAATAATACCACACCTCCACAGAAACAAGCATCATCGAAGGCGATTTTTGACCTGCACTTACTGTATCCACTCCTCCCCGTGGTGAAGGCATGTATTTACTGGCGGTGTGGAGAGACTACAGAGAGGAGGGGGGGTTAGGGGGGGTGCTGCCACAATTTTCGCTGCACGCCTCCGTCCTTATTGCAGTTTGAGTGACTCATGCGGCACACACCGTGTAGTCCATCGTCTCTTATGTGTTCTTACGTTCCTACGGTTTTGCTTTGATCGATGCATGCAAGGCAGGATTTGCTGTGAGTATAAAGAGAAGTTAGGATTTAGATCATGCAGCCTATAGTATCACTCTAACAGCTATTTATTGCATTTTGTGGTATTTATAGCCTCTGCCATATGGTTTCACTACATCTCTTCTGTCATATCCCTATGGGGCTGTACTGTGTATTTGGTCAGGATTCTTCTATAATGTATTAAAGAATTGCAACTGCATTTCGGGTAGTCAATCCTAAAGGGTCCCAATATGGAATGGTATCTTGAAAGGCTCATATGCACCTCATTAAAAATATGCTGGTTGCTGTATTTCTAAAATGAGTAGCCTACATAAAGACCTATCTCAGTTCCTCCTGTTGTTGTAACTTTCAGTCCACCCTCTTGCCTTCCTCTCTCTAATCACCTTGTTGCCAGTCAATCTCTACAGTTCTGCTTTGAACAGGTGACCCCCTTGTTTATCACAGATTAAACGCACCCTCTTTGCATCACTTCCATCAGATATAGGTCAAGGCTTTGAAGACATGCTCAGTCGTGCTGTAGGGTATGCCAGACCCCCTACTGCCGGCTTCTGGTGTTGATGTATGATGGCCTAGTTTGGAGGCAAAGTCTTCACTTTCAGAGAAACCAGAGTTTAATCGCCCTGGTGTGAAACATGGGCTGCTACAATCCTAATAGGGCCTGGTAAGCACCTTACCAGTTTAGTTGGCTTTACCAGCATGGTGTGGATCCTGTGCACTGCAGAAAAACCCCTCAACTTAACAAGTCATTTAGTGTATTGGACACAAGTGGGATTATCTCATCCCACTGGCAGATTTTTCACTTGGTTTAAGAGAAACAGGGTTTTAAGAGTGAATTTGAGACAAAATGACTTGCAGTGTGAGGGTCTTGGTTCATGTTCGAACCACACCAGATGCGACATTGCCATTCCTGCAATTGCATTACTGATGCAGTTGTGCTAGTTTACACTTGTTCTAGATCAATACCATTTGTATACATACTGATCCAGTTTAATTGCCCCGTCATTTGAAAATGGTCTTGTGTCATGTCCTGTTGATGATGTAAAGCTTGTTTGGGTGCCAGCTGAGTCTGGAGTGGTGGGGAATGAGATTGCTACTATACTGGCAGTGCCCTGTGGCTGTTGAGCAGTGATATAGAGGCCTCCTCGGCCAGCCAGGGCACAACAGCTATTAGATTTGTTGACTGCTCTGCGCTCTGGCATTTTGAGATAATAGGAAAATACTTTAACATTAGCTGCCAGACAATTAATGCGATCATACATACCCTGGCATATCCCCTCAATGACTTATTACATGAGAACAACACGGTCTATTTGATCCTTGTTGGCATGGTGCTGTAACCAACTGAGAGAAACATTCAGGAGGTGTTTCATCTTCATAAGGATTAGCTGCTAACATGTGGATATGCTGCACAGCTCACAGCCTTTGGGAAAAGCTGAATCATTTGCGGTGAGGTTGCACTTGGCAGCTTGACATTGGCATCTGGAGTCATCTGATAATATTGAGACGCTGCTATTTTGGCTGTCATATCACAGACACAAGCCTACCCTCTCTCTCAATCTCAATCCAGCAACATGACTCAGTAAAGAGGAAAAGAGAGAGTGGATATTTTTTTTTATTCTCCTGAATCAGAATGCCATCCATTTTCTTTGCCACATCCTCATAATAAAAGATTGTATCTAATAATAAAAGCTAGCATTTTCAAACAACAAATGACAGCAGCAAATAATGAATGCTCACATCAGATGATGACAAGTGCTGAAAATCGATGTAAAATAATGAAAAAATCAAATGTCAAATAATAAATTTTTGTGTCAAATAATGACAGGCCAATAATCAAGTAATAGATAGACTACACATGTATCAAATAATGAAAACTCAATTATCTGGAACGCACAGGCCAAATAATGAAAAGAGAACTATCAAATAATGAATATCCACATCAGATAATGAAAACCCCATCAAATGCTTGTTCCAAAACAGAGAATGCAGACCGGAAAGTGAGTTTTGAAAGCCAGACATCTTAGCACCTGGTGAAGTAATCGTTGAGTCATTAGTTTTGAACAACCCCCTGTTAACCCCCTGCAGATATATTATAGTCATTTTGTGCTTTGTGGCAGTAAAAATCATACTTATTGGCCCTTTAAATAAACAAATGCAATGTGCATCGCCACCCAACACTCACAAAGCCACACATAAACAGAAGCACGTGCACATGCAGATGCACATGCGCATGCAGATGCACATGCGCGCACATACACACACACACACATCTATTAACAGACAAAGAGTGCTGTGACCCATAATTGTGTTCCTGTGTGTATGCCAGGCTGGTTGACCTATGCCATCTGGACAGTATTGTTACAGCGCAGAGGCATGACAGCACTGGAAGGTCAAGCGTGTGGACAGTTGTCAGCCCTCGGGGGAACGGTGAATACTGGCAGATGTGCCCTGGCAAAGAACTTGGAGGTGTCAAAAGTTCCCAGAGTAGACAGTTCCAGTACGATGCTCTAAAACTGTAGTTCAGGGGCGTATCTCTGCAGGGAAACTCTTCGGAGAATTTGCGGGTCAGCAGGGCTTCGGGATGTTGAGGAATGGTTGAAGTTTACTGAAGCGTTCCTTTTAAATGAGGAAGAGCGATATGTGGAACTGTCTGGAATCATATTTAATAGTGTACTACTACATTTTTATGCAGGGATATGCAAATATCTAACCTCCAGCAATACTATCCCTTCACATATATTTTATTTTGCTTCCAGTCGAGAAGTTGGAGGTTAGAAAAGTGGGCTGGTGGCTTGATGATCACTAGTTTGCATCCTAAGGGCAGTTGGGAAAAAGATGATGGGAAAAGTGAATACAGTAATGCTTTACAACTCCTCAGTAACTATAGCATGGCGCTTCACCCCTAATCAATTCAATCAAATCAATTTTAACATACATCCATGATCTTACAGTATGACTCCTCAAGGCCCCTCAGATCATCTGGTTCTGGTCTGTTCTGGTCCTAGAGTCGGAACCAACCACAACATGGTGAAGCAGCGTTTAGTTATAATGACATGTATAACTGGAATAAACCTCCACATGATCACACATCTGCCCAACCCAATTTTTGAATCCAGAATAAATGCTCTTATATTCTCCATTTCCCTTGCTTAATAATTAGTTTTTATTCGTTTCGATTCACTTTTTACCTTTATGCTTCTGTTTGTTGTTTTTATCCTAAGAATTCTTTTTATATGTTTTTATTAATTTATTTACCTTTACAGGCAAAGTATCCACATTCCCAGGTGTGATCATGTAAGTAAGTTCAACTTTATTTTTCCCCCAAGGGCAGTTGGTTTTGCAGCATAAAGTGCAACATAAAAACAAACATGAGATCACATTAGTAAGAGTAACGCACACTCAGCGGCACCGCATCAACGAACAAGTGTAATCATCAGAACAGCAATAAGAAAAATACAATGATGACTATCCTCACACTCAAAAACTTGCTACAAGCCAACTATACTCGCCTTGTAACTCTTCCAATTTCATTTAGCGTGACAAGCTTTCTGCGGGTAGACCTACAGTAATATCTTGGGTATTACATAATCAAACACTGGCAAAAGAAATTAAATGGAAACAGGCTTGATTATTGTAGTTATTCTACATCTATGTCTGGGGAGTAAGCCCTCAGTGTTAAAATTGCATAATTATTTTTCACCACTAACAAGTCTTGTATAATCACAGCAAATGTGTCATAGAGCAAATTCATCAGTGTATCAGCAGTGGCGATATTACAATGTAATGATTTGTCGAGGGTGATGAGAAGCACATTTCTTTGTTGCGGTGCTGAATGCATTACGGTTCTGATGTTTCGCTACTGAACTACGTTTGTATGTGTGCACACCACATAGACATTATTTTGTGTGGGGTGTATGTGTGTAGATGAAGGGCTACTCAGGCATAAAAGCCAGGGGAATAAGTTGCATATTCATCAGGCCTTGCAGACAAAACAATGTACGGACATAATCTCTTCAGCAAGAGCCGGCTGAATAGCTGCAGTAAGACCTGATATGTTACAGTGGGGAAAACATGTTGGTTTATGGACTTACCCCATGGACCTGCAACATATTAATGGACTTGCATCACAGGAAGAGAGTGAGTGAGAGAGAGAGAGTATCCATGCATGAATTTGCATTTGGTTGGGGGCTGGAGTTCAGCTGGGCCCCCCATTTTTCACTTCCATCTCAACACTTAATTACTTCAGCTAACTAATCTTTCACTTAATAAAAATCTATTAAATAGGCCTGTCTGGGTATAAGCAGGAGGTAATTTAGAGAGCCTGGAGTAATGTCCCAGTGTTTCTGCTACACTTGGCCGAGACAATATTTTGTGCCCCAGCAGCACAGCCGTGCATTAAAATAGATGCCTTACCTTGACTCATGCCTATACTTGAACCATTTACATAGGCATTTTCCTGCCCACTGCAGCAGTTTGAGAGACTCTCCTTCAACTTGTGCAAGCTCCCCTGTCTGCAAAGTTTCCTCACAGCAGTCTCCATGGGCAAGGCTCCGAATCTTGACCAGCTTTGGGGGAGCAGTACTTTGGCTGACCTTGATCTCTGACCTTCTGTGAAGAGGGGGCGTTGTTACTGAGAAAAAAAGGATCATATTGTTGTGTAATTTTCTTCTTATCATCTTTTTTTATCTCCAAAGTCCCTGAAATGTATTGAAAACTTTCACAAATGTATGGTTACCCATCTGTATACAAGGTCGTTTCCAAAAAAGGTTTTCCTCGGACTGCTGCAACAAGCATCTTGAGGGTATTGACTGATGTTGCTCTGAAAGGTTATTGTTAAAATATTGTACCCCAAATGCGATTCACCAGCATGGACGGGTTCTCCTTCTGACTCTCTGTAGAAGTAAAAGCTTCTGCCAACCACAAATTGGATCCCAGCCCATCTATTACCCTGCCTGTTGACCTCTCTTCAAACTCACTGCTGCAGACGAAGCGTATGAGTGACCACAGATGCTGTAAATAAAAGTATTCAATGACATTCAGTGTCATCCTTCAGCATGTCAGGTAACTCTGTTTGACCACTAGATGGCAGCCCTGTAAAGAGAGCAGAACAGAGCAGGAGCCTGAGTCTGCAGGCGGCACTGATAACCAAATGTTTAAATCTGTTTGATTTCTGTTGTCAATTGAAGCCACTATGTTACATCATGCATTAGCATCACTGTCTGTTCTTATATTGTTGAATTGGAGTACCTGTTTCTGTGCCTGCCTCTGACTCACAACATTCGTGTCAGCAAGGATTAGATTTCTGTCACAGTGAGAGGAACCCTAAGCAGATCTGTGAACATTACTCCATTTTAGGATTCACATTTACACATTGGCCACATGCTTGCAGACTTGGAGAATGCAGCAATTGTGAACATGACAGTTTCCAATCTGTGCATGAAAGTCTAAAAAATCCAGAGAGAAAAAAGGATCTAATCTGTTGTGCTGAGAGCTGATCCATTGGATGTCGGTGAATAGGAGACTGACTTTATGGCACACACAATTAATGGCATGAATTCTGAGCTCAAGAATGTGCACTATTAAACAAATCATTGTACCTTAGACACTTAAGCTTGAATAGACATCTACCTGGCTACCCTCTGAGGCATATTACTGTTTCTTAAGGAGGCATTTTGCTCATAACTTACCTCAATAACATTTTCTTCTTTTCTAATCTTGCCATTGAAGATGCCGTATTTTTACAACAGTATCCTTCACGTAGAATTCAGATCTCTTTGAGAAAACATATCAATAAAACACCACCATCCTTGACTTTAATTGAAGCCTCCCTGTTCAGTGCTGCTGCAGAAAAAGAAGCATAGAGTTATTTTTTTACCGGGCCCAGTGCCAGTAATAAAAGTTACAGTGTTGCACTGCCTTTTTTATTACCTACCAGAGAAATTAATCACTGTTACCTTTTCGAACTTGGCCAAATTATTCTTTTTGCAGCTGTTCATGGGAGGGTGGGCCTCACATATCTGCCTATGGTGAGAGTGGACACCAGTCTCTGGCAACTGTGTGAGATTTAACACAACCATAACAAACAACTACTGTTGCATAATCTCCTGGGCTACTCTTCCCTCTCCATCCTCTCCACCCCTCCGCCCCCACCACCCCCATACCCGCTGCTCCCTGGTCCTCTGCCCACCATGCTGTCCCCAGCTGTCCTATTGCCTCTCCATTGAAGGAAAAAAGGAGAGGGGGGAGGTAGAGAGTCAGGGAGGGAGGTTGGGAGCTGGCCTCGTCTCTGCCTGCCTGCCTGCCTGGCTGGCTGGCTGTCATCCCCAAGCCCTACAGTTACAGCCTGCGGTAGCAGCCTCTTAGCCCCTCATAATCCACTGGATTGTTGCATTATAACCATCACATGATTCTTTGCTCCCTTCCAGTTGTACCATGTGTTGCGTCACCACGGAGGAAGCTATAAATAACAAAGACAGGCTAAGGGGGAGGGAGGGGATACATGGGGGAGGACTGTCAAACAGATAGCACGAGGGAGATTGGCAGCTATTGGCTCCCCTCTGCATCCTCCTCACACTGAGCACACAGCCTTGAGTTAGACAGCGGAGCAATATTCACGCGTACCTGACTCAGTCTTTGGCACGCATCACAATATTCACAAAGGATTTAATACATAAAGAAACTCAGCAGCACAGCAGGGGCCAACGGCTGTGACAGGGAAACAAGTTTAAGGGAATATTCAGGCTTGCCATTCACTGAAACGTCAGCCTCTTCTTCCAGAATGATAAGCCACCTTGCATTGTCATATCATAGACAGAAATTGAGGTGCGGTTAGAGGGGTGTGCCGACAGTAAGCCACTGTGAAGTAGCAGAATGGGGTTGAGCCTGGTAAAATAGGTTGGGTTTTTTGCTCATTGCTTTTGTGCGCTCAGAGGGAATGTAACTCTTCAGAGGTCTTCTTGGGGGAAGCAGAGAGGCAGAGATTCGGCTGCAAGGCAACCTCTGCAAAGTGAGACATATTCTGGGGCAAAACACAACAATGACAACCAAATAAACCAATAAAGCTGTTTTTGTTTTCCCATGTCTGAGGCTCCTGTGTACTGCATTAGGATACATCCCCTCCTTTGCCCGCAAGGCAAACAACTACACTACTACTCTATGGAAGGGAAAGCATCTCGTTTCTTCCAAGTCAAAGGAAAGCACGAGAGTATAATGTGGGATGACAGAGCAACATGCTTCCAGGGCATACACATCATTGTCAATTACAGTGTCACTCTGACCTTATCGTTTTCATATCATCACTATCACTAACACCAAGAATACAATTAGTATGGATGCACACTAACTCCGCGTATACAGGAGCCTCAGACAAACACACACACTCAAACAATCCAGTGCATTTGTGGGGATATTCTTAGATGCATGCATGGATGTACTCACACACTCATGCACACACACACACATCCCAAAAGACGTGCAGTATATCCCAGAAGCTAAGTGATGATGTCTATATGTGACAACATTCTTTGTATTCTTGCTTCACAACCCAACAGGTACGAGCATTTCCCCCACCCTTTTCTGTCTTCTCTGAGCTATTCTTCGTCTTTGATCTTGCTGCCTTACTCTCTCTCTCTTTGTTTTTTTCCCACTCAGGCCTCAAACTCCATCCATCTCCATCCTTTCCCTCTCGCTCTCCTTTTCCATTCATTCTGCGAGCCTGGCTCACTCCCCTCGGCCCGTCTGAGTCGTGAGCATGTCATTTAAGTCAAGGACGGCATTAGCATGGCGATCACAGTCTTTTATCAGAAGTCGCGTCATCTGCCAAGGCTGGCTGGAGGAGCAGGGTTTGTTATCGGAAAGGAGAAAAACCTCTGAACATGCAAAGAGTAAAAAAGAGAGACAGAGAGAGAGGGAGAGAGAAAGAAAGAAAGAGAGAGAGAGCCAAATGCATACAGACAGAATAACATGGTCTATAAGATATCTAAAATCCGAGACGATTTATGATTACGTAAGACAATGCACGCATGTGTCTAAATTAAACAAAACTATAATCCCTTTATGTGCCATATGTTGTCAGATTAATGTATACACTTGAAAGGAAACCACTGTCAGCGAGAAGACAAATACGTTTTCCACAAGTGTCAAGAGATGTGCCAACAAAGAGACTCAAAAATTATGCCCCCACTGATATGTACAGTACGCTGCAGCTGCCTTCTACATCATTACATGAAACCCTTGGTGAAATCAGAATGTATGTGTTTCTGCCTGTTAGTCCAGATCTGGGTACTCGGTCTGAACAAAAGCAACATACATGCGGGACTGTGTTTGTTTGTTTTCATGAATTAGAATAGGTGAGTACAGCACACATTCATTTTAATTAATAGACATGAACAATGTAAAGTGGATGGCCCCCCCCCCCTCCCTTCCTCACTCGCTCTCTCTTTCTCTGTCTCTGGTTCACTTTGCCTAACAAATCTATTTATTACAACAGGAAATTAAAACACAGCTAATTGTATCGTAAACACACATCTGTGTTACTAAACCCAGATTCATTTTTAATGAAACAGATGCCGTCCTGGGCCAATTTCTCCCTTCGGCAACTGTCGGGCCACCTTACGCGGCCTTTATTCCTCATGTGCATGTGGCGAAATGTCCTCTGCTACACTGAACTGACTCTCCACTGCAAGCGGAAGATGGCAGTGCTCGCTCCAGGAACTAATCCACTGGCTCAGAGACAAACCATGTAATTAAAGCCATTACGCCCTTATACTCTTAGCTACGTAATCACCATTGCAGCTCGTTTGGCACCGTCCCACATGGGCACACAAAGCAACCGGCACTCCAAACAGCACTCTATTCTCCGGATGTGTTTGAAAAGACACCCCGGTTAGACACCCATGACTCACCTTTTGCGGATGACCCTGCAGTATTCGTGCTGCGTTTGGCTTCTTGGTACCAGACAGAAAGGGAGAGATGGGCTCTGACATTTCACATGGCTCTCAGTCAGACGAATAATCTGATGGTAAAGGGGGGCTGGGGGGAGTTGGGGCGGGGGGGGGGGGGGGGGGGGGGGGGGGGTTGCTGTGTGGCCTTGGAAAAAAAAAAAAAAAAAAAAAAATTCCAGCTGCATATTAAATGTGCTCAGGCGTTTCATGGCCTGTCAACCCTGAGCGTGATTTGTGATGCACAGAAGACACACTGTCTCATTTCCTTGGACATGCATGCACACATGGACGCGCGTGCACGTGTGAGTGTGCACGCACGCAGACATGTCTGTGTGCATGGTCCAATCATATGCAGTGATACACATATACACACACACTCACAGAAACACACACACACACACAGTGGCAGTCAAGCCTACTATCATTTGAATTCCTCCCCTGTGGTGACTCCTTAAGACATCTCAATCTCCATCACTGCTGTCAGAAGAAATAAACAGAGTATGGCAAGAGTGCAGAGACACAACACAGGCATTCCTTCTCTCTTTCTCTCACTCATATTTACCAACATATGTACTTAATCTGCTACCACTAGGTCTCCTCATGCACACACGCAGACGCACAAACACAAGCAAAAGATGTCCTCTTTCATTGCATGGTGAAAAAATACATTTATTGGAATCTGTGCCGATGTAGAAAAAACGTGAAAACTGGCTTTGGGTTTTGTCACAGTACCACAGGTGAATATTCCAGCAGCTGTCTGGTGAGACAAAGCTAAGTCAGCAAGCTCATTTGGGCAGTACATCTGCTACTGATGACAACAGAGATGGTGACCTACGGTGGCCTACGATACCAAATACATCGTCTCACAGACACTGCAAGCTCAGGTTGCTCCTATGACACACCACCAGCAACAACACATGTTGTACAGCGATTAACCGAGACCAAAGTTAGGGTGGCTTTAGCAGGAGATGCTAACTGTTTTGTTGTAACTCGTGATACTGTTACAAATCCCTCTCCAATCATTATAATGCCAGGGCCACTGTCTGTCAGCATCCAAGGTTGCTCAAAGGAGCTCATACAGAATGATCAATAGTAGGCAAATGTTTTATTCCTCATAAGCGGGACCCATAATATCAAGTTTCTTCCCAGACCGTGGAAATAACTTCCAGCGGCCCTGTACAAAGCTATGAGGTTCATGCATCATCTTTGATGTTTACCAGGGGCTTGTTTCACTATTCAAAGCCTGCCGTCCCAAAAAAGGAAATGTCACCTTAATGTTTCTATTTTCTCTCTGCAGAAGTCACTTTTTTAATTCAAATATTTCTGTCTGAACAAACATTCCCATAATAAACATACTGTAAGTGACACATAATGCTATTCTGGCACGCCAAACCTCATTATGGGTAGTGCATTTCTATTTCTGATATGACAGGATAAGTCTCACAACACATGGCGAGTCTGCATACTTTATGAAAGATCTCAGAAGTCAAAAGTCAACTAAAATTGCAACAGAGAATGCTTTTGAAAACAAAGAACATTTCTAAACTCAGATACTGAGCATTAACATTGAGAGGTCAGTTTTTTTTTTTTCCCATACAACTTTCTTTACATATAGATTTATTTTATTCTTAAATATCTTAAATCTCATATAAAATAATTCATCAGAAACCAATTCTATATACACAGACAAGAGTGCACAAGATGGATAAATAGATGGTGTGCATGCCAAGGTGGTTTCGCTAGAGCGGGGTTTGCTGAGAGATTATACACACTGAATGGATGTATGTATTTTATACCTGCTTTTCTGGGAAGTGAAGTATGACTTGTTGGTTCTTGAGCGTCATACTCAGTATCACCACACATAAAACAAAAAGGCTCTTGGAAATCGATACGGAGCTCTTTTACCTCCTGTTTTGAGTGGCAATGCTTCAAAGTGAATGTGACCTTCATGGCAACAACAGACCGATCCATACTTCAACACTGGCCTCTCTTGACACATGTTGTCTTCTGAAGTAGCCACAATAACATTATGATCTTCTGGCACTGGTTTCTTGGGTAAGCCGAGCCCTAAACTCAAGTCTTTTTTTTTTTTTAAATGGAGATTGTGGAAATAGTTTTAGTAAAAGAACGAGGCTTAATCCAAGATTGTGAAACCAGCCCAAAATAAGCGCTAAAAAAATTAGACATGGCAGGCTGCAGCAGTCTAGTTGGGTCCAGAGACAAGTAAAGTGTTCATGAATTGGCATTGATTTACACTGTAAAAACATAGCACATAGTAGCTACATACAACAAGGCATGCATTCTGTGGGGCTCTTATAAAAAAAAAAAAAAAAGAAAGAAAAAAAATGATTGCAATTGCAATGATTTCCACCATGTGTCATTTTGTAACTCTTTACCCATAGTCAATTAGGTTTACTTCAATTATTATTTTTTAATATTAATGTTGAGAGGGTGAAAGATAGGACACTGGTTGGGCAAGTTCCCCACAGTGTGACCTATTTTTTTTTTTTCCTTCAACTGTTGAGTGTGTGGTTTTGCAAATCTAACTTTCTCACGCAGGAGTGGTTGACATTTTTTTTTTATCAAATATTGATTTTATAATGTCTAATGGCATGTAGGAGCTGAGCTGAACAGCACACTAGTTTGGAGATAAACTCGCTGCAGATACCTGGCTCTATGTGGCACAGTGTTAATAAAACCTCATGGAACACAATGATATGAACTCTCATGGTATACAATGACACCAACTCTCTATTCACAATGGCCACACTGTTGTTGTTGTTGTTGTTGTTGTTGTTGCTGTTGCTGCTGTTATTTACTTTTCTCCAAAAAAGAAACACACCAGTGAAGACATCATACGGACAGCACGATCAATATCAACCTGGAAGAGGATACTTAGTTTCACTTCTCTTGTTCTGTTGCTTTTAATTTTCACAACTTAACTGGCGTCCACATATCTCTGGCAAGCGACAGTATCTTTGTATACTTAGAAAATCTCTAGTTGATATTCACAGTTGATAGTAAGGTTGCTTGTTTGAATGGCAAAAAATACCCATGGAGTCTAAAATTGCTGGTTTAGTTGTCTAAAACATGGATGCCAAGAGTTCCTTTAAGTACTGGAGGTACACTGTCAGAGACTATTTGATGGATTCAGATTTGTAAAAAAAATCTTGCAGCGTGTTGCCTTAGAGCACTAACACACATATTCATACACACAACCATTCATTTTCTTGTATATATATATAGAGAGAGAGATCTGTAGTATTATGGAGCAGTAGAAATACCTTCAGTTATATCTCATGGTCTGATGTGACACACATTTCACGAATTCTTCTTGATGGAAGAGATTCTGTTCTGTGTCTGGATGCCCTTCGGGGAGCATCCCATTTTCTGTACAGTGACACAGCACATACATAAAAACATGAGAACATTGAAATAAAAAAATCCCACGCTGATTGTGATGTGTAAAATGTTATTCAATTGATTTTTTTAATCCTAGAAAGGGAGGCGAGGGTTTATTTCTGGCGGGATGAGGCAGGGCTACTGCCCATCATCCCAGTCTGTCTTCCCAGACTACACAGTAGTTTCATTTCTCCAGGGTCCAGTGCGTATATTCCCTGTGCTGTCTGAGGTATACAGGAGTCCTTCATGCAGGCCCCCCTTTAGAATCCCATTCTGATTGGGCGGGTTCTGGGGGTAGGATTGTCTGCGCGGGGCATGCATCTCCAGATGGTGATGTGGTGCCATCAGGTCCTCCTCAGCCATTTTGCCGCAGCCACACAAGAAGGTGCCCGTGTCACCTGCCTCTGCCTGGCACAGAGTGGGGAAAAGGTCTGCCTTGGCGCAGCAGATATGCCTGTGGCAGGGATTATGGCACGCCAGGGCCTCATGTGTAGTGGCTGCTGCAGCGTGGCATGTATGATGCCCATCGTGGTGGCCTTCGTGGGCCAAGTGTGGGCAGATGTGGGTGTGACGCTCATGTGTGCTGTGGGGGCTGTCAGTGTGTGAGCTGTGCACACTACCTCCATCCACACTGGAGGGGATGTGATAGGCATACTCCCTCTCACTCCCCGCTCCTCCAGCAGCAGCCCCGCCCCGGCGGCTGAACTGACGACCTTTAGTCCTGGTGCTGCCCTTCAGGCAGGGGTGCAAGTGGATTCCTGGCCGGTAACCCTCTGGGTCAGCATGCAGCAACACATGCGCTGATGCAGGCTCCTCCTCCATCAGCTGCTGGCTATGCAGGGCGGCACAACATGGCGTCACTGGTGCCAGACATGTAACGTGATTTTGCGCAGATGGAAGGGTGGCGTGCTTACAGTGACCTAAGGTGCCGTGACTGCAGCCCATCAGGGCTTTACCCGGGCACGGTGAGTCATGGTGGCAGTGGCTGTGACCGTGGCCATGCCCAGGAGTGTCTCCGTTTACGTTGACCTTAGGCTGCGCCTGCCCTGGCCCTTGGGCGCCAGAGCAGGCGTTAGCACGTCGTCCGGGACAACAGGAGCACCAGCAGTGCCAGACATCGTCACGCTTGGCGCAGTGGTGGATGAGGATGAAGAGGCCGAGGGTGACGCAGAAGGCACCGTACAAGCAGCTGAAGATCATGTCTAGAAAGTGGCCCTGCGACACGGCCAGTGCACCAAAGGTCCAGGTGGCCAGGAAGAGAAAAAGGGTGAAGGCCGCCGTGCGCAACTGGGCCTTGAAGGAATGCTCATTGGCCAGCAGCGCAGGGTTGATGGGGACGCCTGGACAGCCAGCAGGACAGTGACTTCCACTGGGTTGAGGTGCCAGGGCCCCAGGCTCGGCTCCCTGGTGACAATGGGTTGGCACGTCGACGGAGGCCAGCCTCTGCTGCTCCTCAGTTAGCTGCTTGAGCTCATACTTCTTCTCAGGGTGGCGGCGCAGCTGGATGAAGGTACAGAGGAAGTAGATGCACGTAACCAAGACAATGAAGGCCACGGGGCCGAAGAAGGCTCCCAGACTGGGTTCCCATGCCATCCAGCAGCTGCAACACACACACACACACACACACACACAGACAGACACAAAACAAAGCAAACATCATCAACACAACTGTGTGATATCTCAGTGCTGTTTACTTAACAGAGAAAAACACACCCAAATACACAACCACCATAAGGTTCATCAAGTCTAATCCACCTGAGGAACAGATAAGAAAGGGGATGAGGGAGGTGAGTGTGTGTGTGTGCTTGTGGGTGTGTGTTTGTATGTGTGCCTGCAACTCTGAATCAGAAAATTTTAAAAAAAAAAGTTGTAATTTTTTAAAATAATTAACAGCACCTAATAAAGAAAACTCTTTTAGAGGCAATATATGAAATGGTGCAAAGTAGAAACTGAGAGTGTAGTTTGACCTTGAGAGTAGAGGTAAATCTAGGACTTACTATGGCGCTTGCTCCCCGCTGCCATAGTTGTCTATATTGACAGCTGCTGTGACCCCGCAGATGATGAGGGGCACTCCACCACTGACTAGATAAAACCTGCGAGGTGAAGAGAGACAGAAGCAGAGAGAGAGACACACACACACAAACACAGAAAGAGAGAAAATAAGAGTATGAAATTGTCGCATATAAAGGGCATTTACAAGTTCTATATCTTCTGTTTATATGAGTACCACATCAATAGCAGAATGTGAGAAAGGGTATTTGACACACAAGAAAAAGAAAATGACAAAAAAAAAAAAAGGCATATAGAAAAACTGACAGATTTTATTATATCCTAATACAGAGGGAGTGCGGCTCCTGGCTGCCTCTGCAAATATCTCGGCAGCTTCTCAACTGGAGGAAGAGACACAGAGGAACAGGCAAACATACAGTATTTTTTAAAGACTTGTATGTAGAGAAACCTCAGTATGGAGTCACTCCTTTTCACTCTTTCATCAAATACGACCTGAGCAATCTTAACAACTTTGTGTCTTTGATGGTGTATAAGAAACAACGTTGGAGGCGATTATATTTGTTATAATTATGTAGTAAGTTGAATCAGGGAGACTACCTGCCCTGTTTCATGGGGTCACTCATTTATCTTCCTTCGACCACACTAGCCTATCAGAAACTGCCCCATTGCTCTTGCTATGCGAGAGCAATGGGGTCCCATATGTTTTTTTCCCAAGGGTTCATTCATATTTTCAATCCCTTCTAATGCACTTCTTCTAGGGTCACTTTCACGCCCACCTCTCAGATCATCTGCATGTCAGTGTCTGTCATCCAGAGAGCCAATAAGAATCTCTGCTTTCGTGCTCACATAGTTGTCTCTCTGTATATAACTCATTCAGTTTTTGCTTGTGTTGTTATTTCAGGTCCGGTTCATTCATGCATCTCTCTGCCCCTCCATCACCACAAATATAAAAGCTGAGGGTTGCAAAGGGGGGGCCGTCTGAAGCACTGCTCTCTCAAGGGAATCATCCTTATTCCCCTGCCATCCTGAAGTTTGCCCCAATATCTCTTCATGACCAATAAATGTTTCATTTCATTTGGCAAAGTCTCGTTTTGTTCACTCAAATCAGCCTCTCCTGTTTGAAGTATAGTTAAATGAAAAGTGATTCCACTGTCTGTAACTTTACCTAAGTATGATGAATCTGTCTGTGCCTTTTGTATCTGTGTACCTTTCCTTTCCAGTCTAAACTGCAGGAACTGGACCACAACATGTCAACATTCATCTCCTTATATCCATAAAACCTTGTTTGTGTTTGTGTTTGGGGTCATTTCCTAAAGTTGTTTCAGATTCTCTCACTCCAAACAAACCACATCACTTTCCTTTTGGGAGAGGAACAAAATCCATCTCGGTGTGGTTTTGGATTGCATTGTCCCCCTTCTGCCAAAGCAAACTGAAGGAGTAAACACTCCAACTGCTCCAGACATGCTTGGTGTGAACGCACCCTAAGAAGCGACCACAGAAACAAAGCCAATCCCTGGCAGCTCGCTCTGCATTGTCCTTGTCCTCCCTCTCTCTTTTCGTTCTGTCCCCTGTCATCCGCTTTCCGTCTATACTCTATTTCCTCTTCCTTCCTGCTCAATCTTAACCTCTGTCCGTGCTCTAACCTTTCCACCGCTCCATCTTCCTCTGTCTTTATCCTCCCTTCCCTCCTTTCTCTCTCTCTCTCTCTCTCTCTCTCTCTCTCTCTTTCTCTCGCCCAATCTCTCCTGTCACACAGCACCCATCCCCAAAATTCAATTACAATCAAGATGTTTGTCTGGCTGGGTCGGTGGGAGGGTGGGTGTTGAGGGGGGGGACATTACCGGCCTGTCACTGTCTCTGAGTGGAGCGGTTCCCCCAGGGGACCCTTTTCCAACAAAAAGCCATTTACACACCCGTCAGCCAGATAAGCATAAATGAGAAGAACTAGTGGATGTTATAGCACCCTGCGCTTTATGACCCTCATTCCCCTTTATCTCCTGTAGAAAACCCTGCTTGCCTTTCCTGCAGGTCAGTACACAGTGCACACACACACACACACACACACACACACACACACACACACACACACACACACACACACACACACACAGATGCATATGCAGAAAATGTACAGCATGCAAGTATGCTTGTACATTTAAATGCACATTCCTTGCATGTGCACTTGCTGTGGTATGCACATACACATGCAGTCATGCACACTTAGGGGTGCACAAATACCCATGCACACACTCACACTGACCCACACACACACTCAGCTGCCATGCTTTACCATGCTTTTCTTTGTCGGGCACTCTATTAAAGGCCTTCCATCTCAACAAAATGGCAGTGTATGCAGAGTTGGGCTTTTGAGTTAGCCTAGGAACAGCAATCATGATATAAATAGACCCTGAAGTGCCTTTTAGCCGGTAGCTACATTGTGACTCCCCTCCACTCCTATTCTTGCTCCTCTGCTTATGCACTGTCCTCTGTTTTGTGTCTATGCACTGTCCTTTCTCTGGACCTGGCCCAGGATATACATAGCAGCACCAGGGACGATTGATGGTCATACAGCTCCAGCACAGGGCAGGGGCTTATGAGCAAAGCTGCACTATGCAGCAATAATGTATGCATGTACTTAACCAAACTAAAATCCTGGATGTTTTCCTGCCTTTTAAAAGGACAGAATGAGCTTATTTTAAAACTGCAACACATAAAAGGTGAGTAGGTCCCCTATATCACTTTCATGGTCATCCGTGCAGTGGAGAGCATGGTGCTATCTTCAGGTCCATTTTGTGATTTTAGAGTGATTTTTCTCTTCACTAGAGCATTTTCACTTTTTCATGCACATATCTCAACAGCGATTCATGCATTGTCAGCCACTAATACCGGACACTCTAGCGGGCAGTCAGCACTAAATTCTTGCCTTTTGAAAGCCTCGTCTCAAAATAACTCGTCACACATTGACAAACTGGGAAAAATAGATCCATATAATAGTATTTCATTCTTTGCCCCGGGTCTCACTTGTTAAGAGGTACATTTGCCTGCTTACAGTTATCAATATTGACAGCTGGGTGAGAAATATTGGTGGTGGCATGCTGTGATAGTTGACTTGACTGCCCCAGAATGTCTGCGAAGGTGCACTCACAAGGGAAAATGTTCTATTAAAGTGAAGTATTGCTTAAAAGGAGTGGCTGACATCCACCACACAGGATGACAGTGAGTTAATAGCATGAATAGGGACATTTAAAGTGTGTGGTTGTGCGCGGTGCTGCATATTTCTGGACAAAGGTCAATGGGATGGTCTGCTGGACCAAATGACAGACCAATGTGCCATCATCAGATTTTGTGCTCCGTTTCCAGGCTGAGGACAGGCGCAGAGGGATGGGAAAAGGGAGGAGTGAAAGAATAGGTGGTGAGGTGGGAGGATGGGGTGGGGCTGCTCCGAGGAGAAATTGATTTGTCTCCAGCCGCTAAGTCTCATTGCATGAGCCTGTCTGACGGGGAGCATTACAGTCAATCACTGTGGATCAACTCGACTGCCGCGCCACACGATCCCCCCCGCCTGCCCCCAGACGAATTATCTCATTCCCGAGCAGCGCATGATGGGAGAGTCTCCAGAACATTCTATATTAAAACCCCCAATCACGCAGGTGTCTAAGGATTTGCCTGCGAGGAGAGTGCTTCTTATGCATTTGAGGGGGTCCTTATCCTGTGGGGCCCTTATCCTCAATGACTTTCACTGACTCTTGCAAAGGTGCAGAAATACTACAATGCAGGATTCAGGAGAAATACGCTCTCACAGTCCACCTGCGTACTGTTCATTTGTGGATTTTTTATCGATATGAATTGCAGGTCATACAAGTGATGAATGACATTTTTACACGTCTCTGTCAATAGGGCAGCAAGTCAAAATATTACTGAAATTGCAATATGGCTAAGTGCAATATCCAAATTGAAAGAGTATTTTTTCATAAAGATAGAATGTGTAACAAAATATCGTTATAAATGAAGTACTGCGGTGCTACAGAGGATGTCCTGGCTGACAGATCGTTTTCTCCAGACATAAGAATCCATGTTTGTTTGATCGAGCGCCCTTCAAAAACCATATCAACTTCAATTTTTTCGGTGCAAATTAAAATGATAATTCAAATATGACCATTCCCACTAAAACTGTGACTCCTACCATAATCGCAATATCTTTCAGAATAATTTCAACATGATTTCTTTTTACCACCTTGTTCATCGTTCAATGTTCATCTTGTTCAATGATCATCTTTTAGGCAAATGATCAAAGTCTACCATTAGCATTCACATCCAATGCAGCCCAACTTATTTAAATCATTTTCTTGAGTCGGGTCAGCGTGACATGATCTCCTGCACCTTGTTAGATAGGCGATAATTTTACAAGGTAATGAAAATTCAGTAAAGAAATAAAACTACTTTTGAGTTTTAGATTGAACACACGATTAAATGACAAGTCAAGAAAGGCATGTGTTGCAGTGCACCTTCTGTCAGCCTCCATATCTCTGCTCTCAAACCTCCCCCTAACAGGATTTCTGGTCGGAGCTTCTGGGGTTCAGCTTTACAGCACAGATGCAATGTGCAGAAGAGCTCACACAGCACCTTCCACCGCAAAGGAAGAGTACCGTATGTGTCCAAAAGCTGATCCTCTTAAACATGTCAAACGCCGTGAGTAAGCAGAAAAGGAATGAAATAGAGAAAAAAAAAAAAAAAAAAAACAAGCAAAAATTCAATCTGATGAGTGTGCCTCAGCGAAAAGGAATTAAATGCGCCAAAAGGCTACATAGATTCAGGTTGGTGATGAAGTTTCTGAACCTAACAGCTCAGTGGCCTCCTGGGTGAATGAGGTAATTAGTTACAGCCTTGGGGTAGTGCCGTGGTAGCGGCTTGTTTAAAGTTCTGCGTCTCTTCTTTTTCCTTCCCGTTCAGGTGAGCTGACTCGGTTCCTCCGTTCTCCTCACCTTGTAGGGGAACAGGAAGCCTCGAACACAACAGGAAACCGAGCCAAAACATTTACTCCTCAGTTCAGCTATTCCAGACAGTTTCCTCTACCAAATGCTTGCAAGAATGTGTGTATGCCTTTGGGGAAATGAGATGCCAGTGCTGAAATGTAGGCATTTTCAGTTTTTAGTTTTTGGGATTTTTTTTTGAAACCGAAATATAGATTATTGTCAGACTAGTACATAAAAAGGCCTGGATAACGGTGATGATTATGCTAATGATTATGGGATTAAAACATAGTCGGCAGCTGCCAGTTAGCTCTCTATAGCTCCCTCTGCCACAGCCATTGCTTTATAGTCAAGTGCTTTCGAACTTTATGGGAGTCAAGGATCCCAAAATAGCTGGATCACCAAACAAGCTCAGTGGGGAAAGATGGGATAAAACAGGTTCTGCTAATGAGTGACGCTAATAGTTCTCATTACGTTAACTGTCATTAAACATTCAGTTTACATTCTCAAAGACAGACCGTGGACAGATGCTAGTCAGTTTCTTACAGCTCCCTCTGCCAGAGCCATTGTTGCTAAGCAGCGGGTTGCACCTTGAATGTCACCTCTGCAGCCCCAGCTAACAGGAGAATCCAAATTGAATAGTCCTCAATTCAGGAATTTGGCTGATTAAAAAAAAAAAAAAAAAAAAAAAAATCGCTCGGCTCCTGGCAATCTTTGGCATTTATCAGACTCATTTTCACATTACGTGAGTCATTACTGTTGAAAACTGAAAGTTCTTCCCTTGTGGCAGACAGTCACTCAGATTAAAAATGTAATTTCTTAACATGAACAAATCCACAAGGAGAGCCAAACAGTATAAATAGGAGGACCTGACAGCTATGTCACTACAGAGTGTACACTGAGTAGAGTGAACAAAGCCAGAGGCTCGGAAGAATGCAAACTAGCTGTGGATGTCTCTGCAGATAAACGATCCAATAACTCATCTGTGTGAGCCTATTGTAGCCCTTTAAAGGAGAAATGAGCCAGCATATACCTGGAAAAAAAATACATAACCTAGCACACATCAACACAAGCACAAATATGTGTACTCTCAAATACTCAAGAGCACACATATGCATGAATTGATGACGAATAATGAACAAAATGATATATACCTAACTCGAACATAAACAAACAAACAAAAAAAATCAAATATATAATACACTTGAACCACATTAAATATCAAATTTGAATTCAAAACATCAATTGATCCCTGTTTCTATAACAGATATTTCTAAATAAGCTAAGCCTCAGAGGAATACCAAGGGATAAATTTTAGCTTAACAAATACAGAGACATAAAAAAAAAAAAAAAAAAAAAAAAAAAAAAAAAAAGATCGTGTAAAACCTCAATATGTCCCGCTGTCTCAGTCGGTGAACGTTCTGACAAAAAATAAAATAAGAAAGCACAGAATTGTGTGGTGAAGCAGTCCTTGACCTCAGAAAATATACACACAGCAAGCTGCAATGACGGAGCCAGAAAGATCAAAAATACTAGTCACACACACACACATGCACACACACACACATACACACACTTTCACACTTCTCCGGCTGGAGGCAGTGGTCCCACTGTGGCTGATCTGTGACTCACGGTTCAGAGGGGTTGCGAGGACAATTGTGCTTACCTCAACAGGGGCTGTTTGGGCGGCGCGGGCGGGTCACCATCCTGGGTCTGCGGGGCCTTCTTGGTCACCTGTTTGTAAATGTTCCTGGCTGTCACCCCGAGCCACAGCATGGTGGACAGAGACGAGTAGTGAAGCACGACTCCGACCTGGGATGTGAGGAAAAAACAAATGCACACGGGTCACTTTGCGGACTCTTAACTTTTGTTTTTATCTCGATCTATTCCCAAAACACACAGGACTTGATCGTGTTCCTGTAACTCAATGAAAAGATCTCTTGTTCGGGCAGAGGTATCACACCACTTTCACAAACTCAATCAATGTCACACCAAGGGCGCCTCCGTAGACTTTTCCCTTCAGTATCTGACTGCTTTGTCTTATCCTGAACTAAAGGACAGCGCTGCAAGACTGGGAAGACGAGCCTAAAAAAGTGCTATTGAACCAGCAAGGTGAACACAGAGCTGTGTGCTGCAGACACATTCTGTTGGTGTTATACTGGTGGATATGGAAGAGCTCCTTATCAGTCAAGATAGAGGACACCGAGTGTGCACTGTGAATAACAAATCCGAATATGAAAGGTAGTCACGTTAACAACTGCCAGCACGTGTTTGTTTTCCAAAATGTGTTTTATACATATGTGCTTCCCCATTTTCCCCCCATTTTAATATTCATGAATTGTGTTCGAATGAGGGAATTGATCTGGCATTGTTTAAAGTCTTTGTGTGCGCAGAGAAACAGAGTTGAGAGATGAGAGGGGCGAGGAAAAAAAGAGGGATAAAGGAAAAAGGCGAGTTAGAATGAAAATGATGCACCGGGTCTTTTCTCCACCCAGTCGGAGTCCGCTCAGTCGGCGCCGCCGAACTAGGAGACACCCAATCAAATAACTTCTCTCCAATCTGCTAAGCCTAGGGACTACAGCAATATACCAGAGTCCAGATGCTAATTGGAAGTGTCCTTGAGCTAGTTACAGAGAAATGAGAGTGGGTGGTAAGTCAATCACTGCTTCATACTCTACACACATTTGAGCTTCATTAGTGGCAAGAACAGATAGAAATGGAGTGGAGTTCCTACCTGGAGCTGGAGGAAAGGAAAGTAAAGGCATTCTCACATTGCCAGTAATGTTCAGAAGTAGCACCGATTGTTTCGCCAACAGATCATAAACAGCCAATATTATAAAACGGCTCAGCGATGATCAGCCAATCATTGTTCGCAAAAAAAGAAAAGAAAAAAAAAAGGTTTCAGTTTCTGGGCCAGGAAAGCAATTTATGTATATTGTAAAAAAGTACAAGCCAAATTGCAACAGTTAGCATAATGTTAGTAGTATAGGCATGTCATCCATCTGGCAATTGAAAATATCTGATAAAGATTACATTACTTAAGTATGTTATGCCATGTGCGGGAGGGAGCAAGTCAGTCATACAACACACACACTAATATGTAATTATCAGGTGCAGCACGTGTTCCCAAGGCTCTTTGTTCCCTCTGCATAAAAAGAGTCATTTCCATATCTGTTTTATCTTTAAAAAGGCAAAATCTGATAGCACGCGTACAGTAAATACTATTTGAAGTGGTGTTTATCATCACTCTGCTTCCTTGAAGTAGTGTTGTCATGTAGGCCACATCTGTTTCCATCGCCACACAAGTGCACTGCCATTAAAAAACTGACTCAATTCTGGGTGTCAAGTTTCTAACAGAGCACGAATTACGTATTATAATTATGTTGCATAGTTGTGAGGTTAAAAGACAAGATGACATTACCACCTGGTAATACACTATGAATCCAATTTTGGAAATGTCAAAAGAGTCTTTGTTTTTTTTTTTTCTTTCTTACTTACTTTCTTTCGTTCTGCATTACAAATGCATAAAATGCTCTGAAAACAGCCTGGGAAAATACTGTAAATTTGTTTGTAGCACAACATACAACCAGCTTTCATTAGCTGAAGTTAGCCAGTTACCTTTTTTACAGTTTCAGAGTGTTAATCCAAATGTTCAGGGTTCATTGTCATTTGTTTCTCAAAATAGCAAAAATAATAGCAAAAAAATAAGTGACGGATGACAAAATAAATGACTGCTGACATGATAAAGATGTGCTTATTCTCAGAATATGGGTCACGTTATGACAGCTTCAGTAAGAGGAGAGAGAAAAGGCATTTTAATATCATCATTTGTGGTCTTCACTGCTGTTGCTATCTACTGCAAAAGAGGCCGAAGCTTGTAACCAACATCGTCTCTGCCGTATGAACTGACCTCATATTGGGCCAGTGGCAATCTGGCAAACAGGGCTTATGATTGAATTTTATTTTACCTTTATTGTCAAGCTTATGTGAGCACCTGGTAGCGTTCTGTGAATTTCCTTTGTGCAGACAATTTTGAAAAGTCCTTGCTGTGCACCTTTCTGCACTACAAATCCACCAAACTCTCCAAACACAGCCTGTAAAATGTGTGCTTAGATCTCAGTGTGAGGCTGGCTTTCATCAGCCATTGTTAACAGTTGCACCATTTTAACACAAGTTGATTTTAATCGACATGCTGTTGTTTTTCTGAAAGCTCCAAAAATATTCTTATATGACACCGAGCAAGAGAAAGATTATTTTCTCAAATAACTGTGAGAATAAAGTAAACGTTATGACAGCCTCAGAGGGAAAAGAAAATGGGAGAGAAAACATTGTGTTAAAGACCTTCAACTTGTCAACCTTCACCACACTTTCAGTTGTGGCCCTCTCCAATTCTCTGTACTCCAAAATGGCAGAGAAAAGTGAATGTTTGTAAGGTACTGGTACTGATGTGGGATGCTGATAGTTATCACCGGGGTCCTTAAGTTATTCAATGTAAATTCAGTGTCAAGCTGCCTGGTGATAGGTTAATTTAAATGACCTCCATGCAGCTGACTTAACTTGCTTGCGACTTCATTTTCTTCAGCGATGTGGCAATATCATTTTCTACAATGCTTTTGCAAGCTCAGATATTCCACAGCTTAAAATACCAGAATTTAGCTTGAGTGTATTGTGCAGCAGGATTTTCTCCAAAGATAACATTGTCAAGCGAATGTTAACAATTCTACATGCTAACAGTGGTACATTCAATAGTCCCTTTAAGCTGTCTTCTATTGGCATATTCATTATATCTGCTCCCCGCTGCTTTTGATGCATAACTAATCAGTCTACCGGAAGCTTTTTACATGTGGGGAAATGAGCTCAGGAAAGCTCAAATTGGACCCAATGGAAGCACAACACAAATCGCTGCAGATACTCTAATGTCTAGAGTCACATTTTTTTGCCAGCGTATGCCATCACATCTAATTTCACAGTGGCATCCTAATGAGGAAAATCCTCCCTATAGCATCTTTAAGCTGACAGTAAAATGTAATCCCAGATGTAGGTCATCTTCTTAGCCAACTTTTTTGCAAAATTAACAGGTTGTTATTGCACTCGTCACATCTGAGTCGACTGAAATGCACATTCCTATTATTTATAGTCTAACGCTGTGATTTACAGTCGAAGGTTAGGTGAGGTTAGTGGGGAGAAAGATGTATGCTGTTCCCTTGCTCAACACAGACAAAGAGGAGATGTAGTATGAAGGTTGGTATCGCGTTGACAAAGCCGTTGAGTGTTGCTGGAAGAAAGATAGACAGAGATTAGAGATGACTTTGAGACAGTAAAGACATTAGAGGCGGCACAGTGACAGTGCCACAGTGCGCGACGAGACAGTGAGAGGATGAAGACTGAAGAATGGCATTCGCAAAGAGAGTGGAAAAAAGACTGTAGGATGCAGGTGGAGGTGGCAAGGGAGAAGGAGAAGGGTATGGGGCGGTTGGGTGGGAGGGCTGGGTACGTAGTGTGTGCTTCAAGTGCTGCAAGAGCTGCCAGGGCTGGTTTCATAGCTCCTTGAAGTTCCTTCTGTCAGAGGGGGAGCATGTACTTATGTGTCCCCCAGGGAGGAGAAAAGGGGGTCCTTGTGTGTGGAGGGAGGGGAAAAGGGATGGAGGAGTTTTGATGGGGGAGTACGTAGGAATCAGCAGGCAGCGTGTGCGTTCGCATGTGTATGTGCGCCTGTGTGTGATCACACATCTCCTCAAGCAGCCCTGTAATTATCCCAAATTGTGTCTGGTGGGGCCTGCCTCAATCCCAGTGGAACAGCAGACAATCTGGGCTCCTGCCCAAATCTGCGAAGAGTTATCCTGTTAACAGTGATTGGGTAAAGGAGGAGCGGCAAGAAACATGCAAAGGCCCGAGGATAAAATTAGATAAATGAATGAATGCTAAATAAGTTAAGGAGCAAGGGAAGAGTGCCAACAGAGGAGCGTGGCTTTGTCAACACCACCTGCAGTGACACTGTTGGACAGGCCTTGTTCCAGATGAGTAGACATCAGTACAGATTTCATAATATGTCATTTAGGATTAGAGCTGCTGTTAGGTAGGCTAATAAAATATGGAAATTATAAGTACATATCTTAATATCATACAAAAATAAAGTTCAGAATGATACATATCATATACAAAAGACTAGATAATCAACAATAACACTGCAGTACTCAGCTGTATCCATTTTTTTACAAAGCTGGGTTTAGCATTTCATTTTGGTGTAGGTATGCATGGATCTGGGGGATGATTTCATTCACAGTAGCCCAATAACATCATGGGCGGCCCCAGTGGGAACAAAACCAGTAACTTTGGCAGTGCCAACGTAATGGCGGGGAATGCTGAGCCTATGGCATGCTCATCTCCCTAATATTCAACGGATATGGACTCATAGAGTGTAGAGACGACTCAGTATATGGTAATTATTAGATATTAATGGAACGCTAACCATCAGGGAGCAGGTGAGTCGATGGGGGCTGCATTTTATGATGAACACCGGCCGTTCTGTGTCAGGTAGAGTTGCGGAGGCAGACTTGATGGCTGTGAAGCCGGCGGTGACTTCTTACAGACTTTGCTGTCATCAAGTCTCCTGCTAGGCAGCGCAGGCAAAGCTGGCTGGCATGAAATCCGATGCTCGACACTTCAGCATGTAGAGGTAGAGTCATTACACTATGGAAAAAGGGGACACCTAAAGTATTTGTGACAGCAGAAGAAGCAACTGCCTCCCAAATGCACTGCAGCTCACAATGAATGGAGAGAACAAGACTCATTGAAAGAAATAGGAATTGAGTGAAAGGCTTTGAAACTGTGAGTGGAAAGACAAAAAGAACGGTACATCAATCTTGTCCCAGTTCCATACAGTAAATGCCCCCATGCTGAGCTGAGCTGACAGTGGAGAATGCTATACTCCATTTGATGTTTCAAGCTCACCTCCTGCACAGGTCCAACTATCAATCACCTGGAAAGGAGCTCCAGTAGGACCATATGGCTTCCTGACCGTCGTGTAATGAAACATATTTCTTTCTCGCTCTCACTTTCTGTGCCTTTGACATGAACTCTTATCTCAACACGGATTTTCACTATCTCAAAGATGCACACCATCTCTGATCTGTCAGTTTGAAAGGATTTAGTTGTTTCCTTTTCTTAACAGACAACCCATTAGTTGATGATACGCCCCAATTAACACCGGGGGCAACAATACAAGAGCCTGACCTCTTTGCCTTCCCAGTAGCTGTGTGATTTTATATGGGAATGGATGTGAAAACAAGAGAGAAACTCAATGCACACACACACACACACACACACACACACACACACACACACACACACACACACACACACACATCTATCTATCTATCTATAGTTCCTAAATTTAACTTCATACATACATATGCATACCAATACTCTTGCTGTATAAAGCCTCAGTAGAAAGTGATAATATTGCCAGCAGGCAAGAAAGCATTTCTCTGTCCTGTTTCCGAATCTATCCTGACATGCTAAATCTCCATGTCCCACCATGAGTACGGCTGGCTGGATCCTGTGTCTCGCTCACTCAGTCATAGCCGTGGGCGGGAGAGATGGAGGTGCCACCAATGTCGGCACAGAATAAAACAAAACCACCAGCAATCTCGAACCCACCAGAGGAAATGGAACAACAGGCTAATTAAGACAACAGATTGCTTGCAAAGGGGTCCCAAGGGACAGGACGTCCTCTTGAAGAGACCCTACATACCAGCCTCATTCCACGCTGAGGTTTAAATCCATATTCATCACCCTGGGTAGTAGTGGGTGGTATACTGGAAATGCTAAAGTGGTGTAAATGCATATGAAGGTTTAGATTTGCCCATACAGTTTACACCAGATGAGCCAGAAATGCTGAAGGAAGCTAATATTTGCATATTAACAGTCTCCAGACTTAATGTCAAGCATTTGTCATAGATGCAACATAGCTGGAAATATATGGTTAAAGCTGCTTTAGGAGTCACATCCATGCGGTTTGTTTATGTAAGCAGAGGCATGAAACCTTGAGGGAAGTGAAAATGAAATGTGCATGTCCCCAAATCTCTGTCCAAACAAAAGACAACAGAAAAAAAAAAAAAAAAAAAAAAAGATGAAAGGAGATGGTCTAAAATCGGGGGGCATCCACAATCACGTGGACACGCTTTGGTTATAAAAACTCAGGGTTTAAGCAGAAAACTATAATTTGCAATGCTCATTTCATGACTGTAATTGCCAGGAATGATTAACACAGGAAACCAATTTTACCAAATGAACATGAAACATGTGAGAAATATGTCAGAAAAAAAAGGGTCTACTAAAATTGATCATTTTCTGTGTTTGTGACTTATTGCTGTATCATTTGTGATGCTTTTGAGGACATGTATTAGTATGTATTAGTTCAGGCCTGTATCATTTAACAAAATATGAATTATAATATAAAGGCGTGTGGTTATGCTAGATAGGTTACATGTCTTCTGATCAGCGTGGAGATCACAGACCCGAGGAGGAGGAGCGTAAATCATCATGACAGCACCACACAGCAAGCCATGGCTGAAACTACAGTAGAGTCTGTGTGTGTCTTTTGCACCGCAGTATATGCTGCTCATAAACAGGCAAGAGGACCTGTTTTCCGATCATTTAATAGGAGATTCTGGCTACCCAGGCCTCGTGGGCATATGCTGACGTGCAAATGGTGAGGACCAACTGTTTCCACAGATTAGTTGCTGTTGTATTGCAGTGCATTTGTGTTAACGGGTTTGCAGCGATAGCTTTTTTATCCATCAACATGACAGATGGCATTTGGAGTCACCTAACCAAAGCTTTTGAAATTAGAAAATTCAGTAAATGACACAGACTTCTCAGTTAACAGAATCCCTCGATTCCGCGATTTAAAAAAAAAAAAAAAGACAAACTATTGTGGTATAATTCAGGCCAAACTGCGTACCACTAACCCCTGGCAACAGGACGGACAGACAACCAATAGAGCGGCAGGGAGTGAGTGCTTGAAACATCAGGGCTCATTGTGTCAACACCTTAAAATGAATGACCGTGCCATACGTGCAGTTGAAGCATGAAAGATATCGAGAGCGAGTGTCGGCTTGGCTGGGTTAGGTCCACATATCGCACTCAGTGCCCTGGCTGCTGGCACCTGAATAGACATTCATAATCAATTTTCTGAAAAGCTTTGAGAGCAGGACAAATGAAAAGGGAATGCACTTACTGCTTGACAGATGATGGGGTATTTGATTCGATTGATGCCGCCAGCAAACACAGCAAAGGTCAGAGCCGTGTGGAAACAGAAGTTGAGAAGCATGTGCCATCCCTTCCGACTGATGCGGATTGCGCTGCCAAAAAGAACCAAGAAACATAAAATTATTAGTAAACTCTTACCTCAGCATACTGTTTGATCATATGGGAAAACCTCTTTGTGATTTATACTTAAGTTATGTTGTCTGTCATTGGTTCTCAAAGAAAACTGCACTTGTTTGAAAGGTTATTGCCATATAGATTAACATACCTCGTTTGAGACATTGCCCACGGAGACTGAATAATACGCAATTATTACTCCACAGCCAATAGACTGACTGAGTAATATAATACTTGAAATTAGATTATTGGATTTCCTTTAAAATACTCTAGAGAGTAAATAGAGATTGCGGAAATGAAGACTTTAAATTGCTTTGACTTTTGTGTGCATTTCCCTTGTATTTGTGTTCTTTTACGTCTTCTTCTATTTGCTAATACCTATAATAATCACATCCAAAAATGTTTGTGTTATTCTTAGTGTTGCATTTTGCTGCTGTAAACACAGGGATCTTGTGTAAAAGACAAATGGTTTCATAGACTCCCTCTATGAAAAAGTCTCTCTCTCTCTCTCTATACATATATATGTGTGTGTGTGTGTGTGTGTAGAGGGAGAGAGAGAGAGAGAGAGAGAGAGATAGAGAGAATGATTTTTATATATATATATATTTAAAAGAGACCTTTGTCATTCACTGACAGTGACATATTGAAGCTTGTGTTCATTAAACTTTCAAAGGACTAGTGTTTACAGGAACACGGTTTAAATTCCTGAGAAAGAGAAGAGAGAAAAACCCAAAGAAGAACCTGAAATCAGTTTTGTTCCAAAATAAGATATCTACCCTGTGAAAAAAAGTGACACCTCCTCTAACACAATGACAGATAGCACAAGAGGAAAATAAATTATAGCGCTCTTTAAAGGATAGCAGCTAACTTAAATCCTTGGTTGACAAAATGGTAACACTTGTACAAACTGCATCCTCCATATTTTAGAGATCCTGAAGGATGAACCCCAGGGAAAGTGTTCAGGTCCCAAAATGGATATATAGCGTTTTATAAATGAACTCTGTATGAAGTAAGTTATTAAAGACCACAATCTTGCTGCACTGTTACTTTCACACACATTCACACGTGCATGCAGAGGTTTATGCACACAAACAAGAGTCACTAGGTTGGTTAGATGATGAAATAAAAACAGAGTGGTTCCACTTGGCTAGGTCAATTGAAGCTTTCACAATATAACACTATGCACTCATACCCACTTTGTGAAATATGGCATCAGCCAGAGGGTTTTGCAGCCTTGGGCATGGCACTTAACCCACATTACCACTTTCCATCCAGCTGTTAGGAAATAGGCTATATAGGTCAGACAATACCAACATATTTGTCCTAGTGTATGAATTAACAGGCCATCTATTCTGCAATTACTTTCCTACGTCGACCCCCTCGTTTTTATTGTTACACTCGCTGTCACCATTTGAAATTATATAACCCTGTGCTGGAACTCTCGGCTCCCCAAAATGGAGGAGCGGAGCCCCAGTCGCACGTGAGCCAACTGTAGATGAAGCAGTGGCTCGGCAGTGAGCTATGAGGCATGTCTGGGGCTGGGCTTCACTGCTCTGGGCAAGGGGAGGGAGAGTTAAGGCTGCTGTTGTCGATGGTTCTGCTGCAGTCCAGGTACTGAACTCCATCCAGCAGAGAGGCCATAAATCAGACCAGCTCCTGGCCTCCCTGGAAGGGTTTTCATAGGCTCTGCTCTGGGCTTTCATTGGGTCAAGTGCATTAACCTGGCAACCCTCCACATTCCTATCTCCCAGAGGGTAAGGGGAATAAAACTGTCCCCTCTCTGCATCTGCTCTCTCACCCTGCCCTCTCTGCTGAGCCAAATGTGGGGGACAGTAAAGCCACGGCTGGTATAATATGACAAATTATGCAACGGGTCGTGTCAGGCAGGAAATCTAATTGGTCAAAGACATGCTCCAAACATGCTGATAGCTTTCATCAAACACTGTTAGCTGTACGTTATCAAAAATGGAGTTTGGTTGCCATGTTAAGGCAATGGCACACAAACACTCGAGGAAATCCATGGGCTACTTGGTAATATTTGTTGCCCTGTAGCACCCGATAGTGTAATAATTTCCGGAAAATATAACAACACCTGAAAACGCCATAAAATTTGCACTTAACTTTATCGAAAAAGTAATTACACCCAATAATGCAATAACTTAACCAATAATGCAATTCAAATATCCTGGCTGATACTGTAACATTTTTCACCGATAATGTAACACCTTTCAGGTGGGTAGCACTCAATAATGTAATAACTGTAATAACACCTGAAATGTTGTTTTTTTTTTTTCCCAAAACTGATGATGTACTAATTTTGATGCATAATTTAATAATTTTTTCCTCAGAAATGTAAAAAGTGTAAGCATACAAAATTCATAATACTATTCATGTCATGTTAGCTTTGTGAAAACACTCAACATCTGGCACTGATTTGATGTTTGGAGATGTTTGGAGAAACTCAAAGCTTTAGGTAAAATTTGAAATTTACAACAAATGGTAAGTGGAACGTTGTTATCAGGCAAAGACACATTAAAATAAAATCCCTAACAATGGGAAACCACGCTGATTCATCGTTGTGTAAGAGTGGATCTTAGATTAAGCGCCACCAGAATACGACCAAATCTGCAGAAGATGGTTAACATTATCCAAGCCAAAGAAAAATTCATCTGAGTTAGCAGGGATTCAGTTCACCAAAAAACAAACAAACAAACAAACAAAAAAACAAAACAAAAGAAGAGTTCTCTCACTTAACCCCACACACTATCTGTCCATCCTGATAGTTCCTATGTGATTTGGCAAGGTTTTCAGTCCCCCAGCACCACAACACAGTGGGCCTGGATGGGTATTTGCTGGTGGAGCTCGAACCGTCAAAAATGTATTAATGTGAAAAACTCAACAGCAACAGCTCTTTCCAAAAACAATGACATGAATACCCCCGGCCTTGTTGTTAAGAAGCAAACTGTATCTATCTGCCCCCAGCTTGTGCGACTTAAAGGCGGATGGATACAGTTTGCCAGGGGACTGCACAGGGGTTACGTGGGGATATATCTTTTCTGTATCTTGGGTGAACTGTTCCTTTAACTCTGCTGCCAATTGTAGCTACTGCAGCTCCACTGTAGCCATAATCATAGTAAATAACCCCGTTTTGGCTTATATGCGGCGTACAGCATGCGTCGTGACACATACGATACGTGTGGGTGTGCGTGTTTATGTGTGCTTCAGTTTGTCACTTTCTCACTTCACTTCACTAACTACTGTGCATGTCCTTGAACAACCTCCCTTTGCGCTCTGCCCATTTTACATGCAGTCCCACTGCTTCACAACTAGGAAACTGTCAGCTGGAGTGCTACTATACAACTAAGGTGTTTCTAAACTGTGTTTTCGAGCTGGGGAGTTATCTAATGGGAGCCAGGGAGGAGGAGGTGTTGGAGTTTGTTACTCCGAGTGCTGTGGGAGGGGAAGCTGCGCCTGGTCCCCTGTGTGACTGATGCCTGCTGTGACGCTCTGGCCTTATATCTCGAATGTGTTTTTGCTCTCTCTCTAATCTGCTGGGTCCCTTAGTCTGTGTCTCAGTTGCTCTGAAAGTGCTTTGCGATGAATATGCATATTTTAAGAGCTAAAGACATAAATCAGATTGAACTGCATAAGGGTCTTTTAGTACAAACACATGCAAAAAGTATAATTAGCAGTTTGTACATCTAACATTTTTATTACAATACAACTTGCAATATATTATACAGGTACTTCTTTTGTGATTTCTTTTTCATTCTGGTGTGTGTGTATGTGTATGTGCATGTGCGTGTGCATGTGTGTGTGTGTGTGTGTGGAGCTGAGCTTGAAGCAACACCCTAAACCATAAGACTACAAAACAACTAGTCCTAGTCCACACACATTTGACATAAATGCACGTTTTAATCACATGCAAGTTTATTTTAATTAACCAAAAATCACCATTCATCCTGTTGTGTTGCACAGAAACTGCTTTGTTGAGATACTGTTCAGTGCTTGGCTGAAGAAAACAAGTTAATTACAATTAATGTAATACTAGAAGTAATTACCGTAATACTAGTAATGAAATATAACTGATAAATTAAGCTTTTGTATTCTTGCCTTGTGTTCTTTGTTGTTGTACAATAGTGGGTTTATGACCATTTTAGAAATGCACTGAGCAACGTGATGTGAGTTTTTCACACGCCATGCCTAACGCTTCTGAGCTGTCCTTAATTCACTGTAAAGTAAGGCCTCTTATTATAACTTAAATCCTTATTAAATAATAAATAATAGGCTGAATTTGCTTTGTTTCAGTTAAAAAAAAAAAAAAAAAGAAGTAGAAGAATTCCCACTTGATTTCTACGCCAGGAATTCTGCAAACACCACCACAACACAGTGTTCAGGAAACTGTTCAAAACACATTTCTGATGTGATTAAAAACAAAAAAACAAAACAAAAAAAAATAAACTGTGGCCTCATGCAGTTTGAAAATTGCAGCTGCCTGTATTGCAGCTTCATTTTTTCTCAGTCAATTCTGCAGCATTAGACGCCCCTAAGTGCGGCTGCTGTCTGGAGCCACAGATGCTGTCATCGCTGTCTGCCTGCAGAAGGACGCACCTTGTCTCTGTCCCAGGTGTCACAAACAGATGCAAACCGCGACTGTTGCTGCAGGTTCATACAGTTACATAAATCTGTGCATTCAGAGGCATTACAGACAGGGAAGCATAACTTTACCAGTAGAATATTTCTGTCTGAGGAAACACTCGTTAACTGAATTATTCAGAGGATCCAACAATATTCACTGAGAATGTGACATTTATACGATCCATCCGTTTTTATTTTATATCAAAACAGATGGAGAGATATTACAATTATCTGCCCCGATAATGCAATAGGCATGATAAAGTGATACTGTACAAAAACAAAGGATGATGAATCGGTCGGCTAAAATAAGCCAGTCAAGTTCCCTTCTGCTTAAATGACAACATCAACAGCGGATGAACCTAAGATGAACAGACAGATACCGCAGCGCTCAAGCAGAATGAGAGCCATACTGTACATTCTAATTATCCGTCTCCATATGGAAAAGAAGGCGAACAGAGGTGGCCTAAACACCCCTGAGGGATTTAATGGAAGCGTTTCTTTAGGGAAGGCAGCGCTAACACGGTCGGCAACACTCACACACACATCCATCTATGTATCTGCTTTAGATCCTCTGAGTCAGACAGACTGCGGCGCTTTATGCCGGCCTAAAGCGTCTGACTCACACACACTCAGCCCGGAACTGTGACAGAGGAATCGAAAACAAACTGGGGAGGGAAAAAGAGAAGAAGCGAAAAGATTACATAAAAAGCCTCCCCGAGTGTCCAGGGCGGTGTTGTCGAATTAAGTTTTTGCATGCCGGAGAGTCTCAAACTGTGAGGCTAAACGCACACACCAAACAGAGAGAGAGCGACGGAGGCGGTGCTGGCGTCTTACCTGTGGTGCACTATGTATGTGATGATGGAGGCGAAGAGGCAGAGCAACATGACCGCCGTGCAGGCATACACGACCGGGTGCAGAAACTCCCCAGGGTATGGGGGGAAAGACAGCACCTTCTTCAGATCCTGAAACAGAGGAAGAGGGAGAATCAGGATCAAAAGTTGTCATCATAAACCCAGTCAATGAACAGGAGGAAGGCAGGCGCACCAGTTCCCAAAATCCATCCCAAGGAGGACATGGTGAGCTCTCCATAGGCAAACACACACGCTGTATACTGCACGGACAAGATATGCGGGCGAAATACAAATGAATGTCACGGAAATGTCTTTGAGTTAGAATGCTGTCCAAATCAGCATAAAAGACTAACATCCCTGTCGAGAGCAAATTCTTCCCCTGCATTTACATTTTGCATTTCAGGCATTTAGCTGACACTCTTAGCCAGCGCGTCTGAATGCAACAATAGCATAAGCTTCCTAGACTGCCAGCATAAAAAGCAAACAAAAATGGATGGGAGCCAGACGACCCAAAAAAAAAAAAAAAAAAAAAGTTAAGTCCTTTTTGTATGTCTAAAAGACACATTGTTAACAGCTGCTCATTAAAGCCATATCATCATCATACTGCAAATACCCAGACCGCACATGTTCAATAAATATATTCGACACACTCTGTGACATTCACAGTGCGCATAACACTTCCTAAACACACACAACTTCACTTTATACTGCCAGTTACATCATAAGTTGTTTTCCCTGTCTTGTTTATCACAGGTTCCATTAATTTGGCTACACTGTGATCAAATTATCACTGCATGAGTAAACATCAGATGGTCTCATCCAGTGTATTAAGGCAGTGTGAAATATGGTAATAGAAACCCAAGATGCTTTCATATCTCTGAAGGTCAAAGCCCGCTATAAAATCCATACATTCACATCAGACACGTTTGATTGACCTCACTCTGTATGCTGCAGGTGGATGTGGACCAGTGATGCTGCTATATCGAGTTGAGTTAGCTAAATAAAGCACACCTTATCTCCATAACCCCTGCAGCCCAATGTGAGCTTGTATCTGGGAGAGTGATCCACATATACAGCTGTCCAACTCCATCACCGTCTCTATGTGTAGCCGAGCGGCATTCTCGCGCTCCGTGTTTACCCAAAGTCTGATGAGCCTGTGGGGGCCCGTGAAGGTCGTGACCTTGCCGGCTGCGGTGTTGAGTGTTAATAAGCACAGTCGGGGTACAGTAGGGGTCGAGTTGAAATGAAGGCTTTGGGAACAGGACGCTGGAGAGATGTGGAGCAGTGGAGTGTGCGGCGCAGACCCGGCCCCTCGCTCAAACCCTCATCAGTGAGTCTAACAAAGCCTCTCTCGTGTGGAAAAATGCAGAGAGGAGAGAAGGCGAGGAAGCCAATAAAGACTGTTTCTGTTCAAGCTTCAAGGCCGGGATAAGTTACCATTTTCATCTGAAAGGTGCAAAGCCGTCAATGCTCCGACGTTCCTGCACAGCAACTCCGAAAACTACTTGTCAATAAAACAAAGTGTCTAATACTGCAAAGTCTTTTTCCTTGGATTTTATGCTGATGAAGTTTGGGTTTCTGTACTGTGGGTGGTCTTTTCTGTATCTGCTAAGCTACAGTGACTATTGGTGCTCATTCTGTGTAACTACACAGTGTTTCCTCTATTTAGTCTAAAACAAACTTCTGCTGAGTAAAATCCATCACTTCTGATGCGCAAGAGTTTTTTGCACTTCCAAGTTTAAAAAGCAAAAACAAAACAAAAACAAACAAACAAATAATTGAAACAAAAAACAGCCGTGAAAGTGAACTATTTTGTCAATTGGCAATAGCAGCTATGAAAAGAAATACTTATTTAAATAAAAATGTCATTGAATTATTACCTTAATTATACATTGAAACCTCATATTCATCCTAACCTTAAAATTATTGAAGATCATGGATAGTATTTTTTAAACCTAACCTTAAAAATAGTGAAGCTACATCAATTGTTGACTTTGCAATTTGGTCAGAAAGTCAAAAACAACAGAAATGGACATATAGGAGGATACAGGACAGCAAATGGGCTTATGCAACAAATCATATAAACATAAGAAAGAAAGAAAGAAAGAAAGAAAGAAAGAGCTGAAAGCCTTCACTAAATAATAAAACATGATGTGTGTTTTTGTATGTTCCAAATATCCCAAAACTGTAAACAGCCTCTCATAATTTGGTAGTTACAGATTTGCAGAGTTATTGAGTTTGTATTTGGCCTCCGAGCGATGTCATTGAAGGACAATGAAAACTTGTGTTAATTACATCTCAATAAATTGATGTTGCTGAGGAAAAAAACAGCATGGCCCGGAGCCTCAGTGAAAATTTATGTACTTTGAAGAGGAAACAACACTTTATAGGAATTTCAATAACGAAAAATCACCAAGCACAAACATCTATTTGACTAAAGGTCGAAGAGAAAATGTTTCTGGGGGAATCAATTATACCAGACATAAGAGCAAAATTATGTTCAGATGTATTATGGCAGTGAAATGTGATGTTAAGTAAATGCTAGGTGACAGCAGCTGCAGTTAAATGGACATGGACGCGAGCGAGATGGCAGAGGCCAAGCCAAGTCAAAGGTTCTCTTGGGACATATTATCATCATCACTGGGCTTATAATGATAGCTGAGAATGTCAGTGTCTGGCCTCCGGAGTCTTTAACCATTTACCGCCCCATCAAATAAAACTACGCCAACTTACGGCTATGTGCTGAACTGCCTTTCTGAAATGCAAAAGACCGACGGGGGTCTCATAGACCATGGGCCAAGTGAGTCAGAGCTCCAGTGTGAGTGAAGCTGCAGGAGCGGGGAAGGTCTTCATATGTGAGCAGCAGGAAAGGGCATTCACTCCCTAGGCCTGCTGTGGGCTGGATTTACAGCCTTGGGAGACATTAACGCTTTCAGTGTTGGGTCACTTCAGCAGGCCTGCTATTTTCAACCCACGCAGGCTGCCCTCAAATGAGCACACCAGCGTGCAGCCTGGAACAGCCTATAAACAACAAGTGGGCTTAGCCATGTGAAGACACAAGCAAAGTCACTGGCAAAGTAACTTAATGAGGTTCACAAATGAAGCAAAAAAATCATAAAGTAACAGTTCATATCTCTCTCTCTCTCTCTCTCTCTCTCTCCCTCTCTCTCTCTCTCTATCTCTCTCTCTATATATATGTATCCTGGTAGCCTGAGGGTTCTGCATAGTATCTTGCATAGTATATGCACTCTTCTGGACAGAGATCTGGAGAGATGTTGTTCCTGGAATCTGCTGGAGGCGCTCTCCCAGTTTGGGGGTCGCAGCCCGAAGTCTCTGATTACCAGCGGCACCACTGCAGCCTTCACTCCCCACATGTTCCCTAGCTCCTCTCTCAGTCCTTGGCATTTTTCAAGCTTCTCATGTTCCTTTGTCCCGATGTTGCTGTCGCTCGGGATCGCTACATCTATCACTGCTGTCTTCTTCCGCTGTTTGTCGACCACCACCATGTCTGGTTGATCAGCCACCACCAGCTGAAGAAGTCCCACAGGATCTTGGCTTGGATATGATTTTTTTTTTTTTTTTTTTTTTTTTTTTTTCATTTATCCTTAGTGCAGCCTATCCTGCCAGACAGTTTCTGTTGCAGCCTTCACTGTCTCCCTCTGGTCCAATGCAACGGGCCTATGTGGGTATTGTTTCATGGAACTTCAACTGTCAAAAATTAAGATGTGAAAAACTCAGAATAACTTTTCAATTTGTGTCTATCCATCCCCAAAGAGGGTGAATGACAGGCGCATAAATACAGTCTGCTGGTGTTCTTCAGCAGGAAATAATTCCCAACAGAGCTCTTCACCCACATGCTGAAAGCTTTGCCAAATCACACCACATCCGCTATCTGGATGGACAGATTGCACTATGAGTAAGAGGTAAAATTTGTATAGATTTCTTTATTTTTAGAGTAACAGTTCCTTTAAATCAAAGAGGGACAACAATAGCCAAAAGGTTTGAGATGAAGCAGGCTGGCAACTCAGACTGGATAAAAGTGAATGAGTAACAAATCTCCCTCAACTACTATTGAGGTACCCTTGAGCAAGGTGTTTTGCACCGGCGAGGCTTTCATGCACAAATACATGCAGTTGTAGGTAATGTGAAGCAGGGCATGACCAACAGAAGAGCCTGCACGCTCAGCAAAGCCCTTCCCTGAACGAATAGAGGTTAAAAAAGAAGACCTTACGGCGAGCTGAACTGAGGGACAAAACAGGAAAAAAAAAGAAGAGACAGAAGAAAAAGGGAAGAAGGATGAAGGGAGACTGTCCCTTTCAGCAGATGGATAGGCCCAGAGAAAAATGGCAAGGCACACTACAGGGTGCTCTGAACAAATTGTTCATATGGTTCCTAGAAGCAGTGTTTATGCTCCTGGGGTGATGCGGGGCAAACTGCAGCAGCTCATACAGAATAGCTAGTGAAGGAGAAGGCAGTAGTGTGACTAATGCACAATACTTGCACACTGGCTCAAGTAGTAATGCTTTTCACAAGTGCTGTTATTATCGACTTCATAATATACAATTTTCCTATCAAGCACTGGCCAGAATTTCATAGATTTGTGACTGTAATGCCACTCTTACTGTGCCATAGAGTTTTGTATTAACTGCATTCAGCGACATATAGATCTCCCTCTACTATGCAACAGACACACAGCGTAAAGTTGCAATCCCCTTGTTGACCCAGCTGTCATGATGACTGATGGACCACTGGCGTAGCTCACAGTGTGCTCTGAACAACTCTTCCCTGTTGTACTCCTCCTTGCAGAGCCAAGAGCACAATGTCAACCGAGGCTGGGAGCAGCCAGCTTCAAATGTGATTCCTCCACTCCAGTTATTATCATTATTGCTATCGCATTACATCACAGCATCGTGGCCACTTTATTACACTGCCTCTGTGGCCGGCCACTGTGACTAGCCCACTGACAGTGCAATTCATTACAGCCAAGCCACAATATTACCGTACAAGGCAGCTTAGCCTACTCTGGATTAGCGCTGGCATGTTACGTCTAAACATGCTTCCATTGTCCTCTACCCTCGGCAGCTAAACAGGCTCTTGATCCCCTGTTTGTGTTGTAGTTACAACTTTAATCCACGACTCTCCCTCCCCATGCCAAAATCAGATTACGAGAGTCAATTAAACTTGGTCTGATCCGTAATCTCGCCACACAGGCACTGTAGTCGCAAGGTTATCAGGCCTGCAAAATAAAATGGGGCAAATTTATTGTTGATTTTTGAGGACTCAGTGTGTACTTTTTTTTTTTTTTTTTTTTTGGAGGGGGGAGGTGCTGATAGATTCGGAAGATGGACTGCACAACCTGTAGAGCCTACATGCAAACACTACCTAATTTTTCCTGTGTCTCCTGTAAATCAGTGCATTTTGCTTTTCACTGATGCTGAACAAGCCACAGAATCTGGGCGAAAAACTGTGACATATGTGCTCGCAAATGCGCTCCTTTCGCCGTTATAATCACATGCGCGCACGCAAGAATGCACAAATGAAGGAGAGAGGAAGGGAAGGAGAGAGTGAGAGGGAGGCAGTGAGAGAGACGAGCGAGAGAGAAGGAGAGAGAGAAACAAAATTAAAATCCTCTGGTGAACAGCCTGCAGGCTACTAGCTCCCATCCAGTGCGGTATTTTATCATCCTTGAGTGGCCACGTGAACACTGGAACAAAACTGGTGTGAGTGTGCACAAATCAAACCCATCCCGGGCTTCCCGTACACCACCGGGTAACGCAAGACGCGGGGAAGAGTAATGGGACAGAGTAATCCTCGGACCTGACAACATTCAGAAAAAACTGTTATGCACCATTAATGCAGGTCATCAATGTTTCAGTGGCACCTTCTGGCTGTCTCCTCTGCTCGTAGGTCTGAGTTACAGTCATGCTCATAATCGGCGTCTCACCCACTCAGTGCTCCGCAGCTTAGGCGAACAAGACAAAACGTGATATGTTCAATCGCGTCACGTGGACTCGAGTAAACATCCATCAGATCAACGAGCATTACTGCGCGAGCTGATGGAGAATGGTTTAAAACTTGAAGCCCCTCCAGACGAGCACTGTCGTTGGCGCCTCCGACGTACCAGTGGTGCTGTATTTATCTCCTCAAACATCAAGGGGGTATTGTTTCATTAGCATTAATTTCTCTCGAGTCTCAGATTAGAAGTGTTGTATTTAGCTTGAGGCTATTCAAATTCCTATACAGAAGTTATTGTAAGCGCCGCTCTGTGGTGATATTTAAAGCGTGACTATCAAATAAATGAGCCTTGTGCACTGCTCAACCTTGCAAACAGAGTACACGCTCATAATTCACTGTAGGCAAACCCCCTTGTACCACTGGAACAAAGGGAATGTGAATACCCGAGTGTGGTACAAACACAATGAATCAATACGAACAAATCTGAAAGCAGAGAGAAGATTGCTTTTTAATATAGGGTAAAGATGCTGGAATGAGACTAATCTTGTTCTTTCTTTAACCTTTATTTATCCAGGGATGGTTCACCGAGCACCATACTCAGTTTCACATCCATAACTGGGAGCCACCCAATCCAACCACAGCCTTTGACTGTGGTTTACTGAGCAGATCCGCTGGAACAGCTGGGGATTTAAGCGCTTTTCTCAAGGGTGGCTCAACACTGGTTACTCTTTCATGTTCCCTGTCAAGATTTTCCCACCCATTAGGTTCAAGCCAGCAACCTTCCAGACTCTCTGTGCTTGCAAGAAGCCCTCCGTTCCCCGACTTTGAACAAAAAAGAATCAATAAAAATAAATCTGAAAGAAGAGGAAAATTACTTTTTAATGTGGAGCACAGCCTCACCTTTTCTTTCATTGACTAAAATGTATGTATGTCAGCACAGAAATGCCCTCCTTTGTTAAGATATTAGAGAACAGTGAGTCTTTTAATTCTATCTTTTTTTTTTTTTATGAGATTATTTTTTGCTCCAGCCGAATGCAACATCAGAGGCAGGAAAGGCAGGCGAGAAAGAGGATGCTGTGCAGCAAAGGCCCGGCTTGGGACCAAACCGGGGCCACTGCATCAAGGCTGCACTCCGAACACACGACACACACACCCCACCAGGCGAGTGACCAGGGCGCCGAGACTCTTTTAATTTTAATGTGAAGGTATGCGCACGCCCGCAACTGCGCTCCTGTGCCTCGTCATTTTCGTACACAATGGCTGATTATGGTTCATTCAGCAGGAACTAAACTTAAGTAGTGAGGGGTGTAATCAATTGGCGCGCTCATACTGTAGACCTGTCGGGAAGAGAGTAAGTGTCAGAGAAAGAGAGAGAGAGAAATAGAGAGAAGGGTAGAGAGGTAGCTGGTGGGTGTTGTCTGAGAGGGGTGACTCATCTCCCCAACACACTACACTCTACAGAAGGCTCAATGGATGCTGCTATGCTATGTGTGCTCTTTACATAGATGACACACACACACACACACAGATAGGTACGTGCACACACAAGCACGTGCACGGGTGAATGTACTTGTGTGCACACAAAAGCGGGAATAAACAGACGTATCACAGATGTACAGACAACGACAGATAAACCGGAGCGCAGAAACACACCAAGGCAAGACTGGATCACACAAACACATCGTGCCACACACACACACACACACACACACACACACACACACACACACACACACACACACAAAAACACGCTTACACACCCTTCTCACGTTCTGTTCTCAACTCCTCAAGACCACATGCTGTTCAGCACACAGAGTGGGAGCATACATTACACCAGTCCACACCTCGTCGCCGCACAGGTCGATGCATTGTACCATAACATGGCATTTTTCTCCTGTAACAAAGACTGAGAAGAGGGCCGGTACTCTGCGCTTTGTTAAAACTGTGTGTATCATTGTAGATTTACTGTAGGCCGAGCCTCTGCAAGCAACACAAAGCAAAACATAACACGCAAATAGCCTCTCTTACAAAATCGTTCTCTGGCAGCGGAGGTCTCAGCGGGTAAATAAGCTTATGTTTGGCGCTGTGGTGCTTAACAACGCCGAGCCCCTTGCATTTACAGAGCTCTCACCAGAGACGCATCTACACATCTGTTGATGTCTACCATTTTCATCTGGTCTTTGTCTATCTCTTTTCCAATACGCAGCCTTCTAAAGGGCCTGCAACTGCTGCTGGCGGACCAAATAAAAGAGTGACAGTGTAATACTGGAAACTTGATGGCTCTATTACCAGTGTTATAAAAGCCACATTGTTTCCAGAGCTCTTCGGACTAAAATTTGCTTTTGCGGATATGGGGCCTTACCCCCCTTTCTCCCTTATGCAGGGGGAAAAAAAAAAAAAACTGAAATGGGGTCGTCGTGACAATGTTCAAGGCTGTCGGAAACTGTATCCATACCGCTAGACTGTTGTTACTCTGTTCTCTAACTGTGGCAGCATTTAGCCCCCTGAGACAGAAGTGCTGAGAGAGAGAGGGATGAGGGATGCTCTTGAATGAATGCAGTCAACCGTGCATAGAATAAAAGGTCTTTAATGCATGAAAAATATGTAGTGCAGTGCATCTAACAGAAAACAGATTGTTGCTGGGGACAACAATGAAAGATAGGGGGAGATAAGGCGATGTAGCGTGATACTATTATATAGATGAGGGCTGTGGAACCAGACAGAAAAAAGAGGCTGATAGGTAAATCATTAGCCACCATCCCCCCCTTCAGCCCAGGGCGTACTCTGCCGTATGTCTGACTCAGATCTTCCTCCCAGTCTACCTCTTTATGCTCATCCCCCATTCCATATCACTCCATCCCCACCGCAGCACAATTTTCCTCCGTTTTTTGATTACAGATTTCTTGGCGTGGTCTCAGCCAATCCCATTTCACCATCTGACAGTTGTGCTATCTGTGCCATTTAGACCTAAGTGGGTGCTCCATCTCCTCTGCCAGCCATTTACATGTTTGCGTCTCGTTAGGGCCATTTGTAAGGCAAAGGCAAAGCGTCTGGACAGTGAGAGGGGAGGGAATTTCAGCGTCCAGATTAGTTTTCACCTTTGATACCGGAGCGTATCGCTCACCCGCTGGAATGGGATTTGGGAAGCGAATTGAGTGAGCTTTGAAGTTGAAGCACAGCAATGCAAAGCCCCATCTCCGGAGAAATACTGACGCATAATTCACACGCACACACACACACACATGCAAACACAAACACACACACGCACACCTTTCCCCTGCTCTGACATCCTCTGCAACACACAGGGCGAGGAAAATGCAGGCAAATGCAAATGCTCTCACTCTTGCATGAACAGACACACACTACTGAGGGGGAAAGAAGCGACAACTTAATGATAAAACGCCATTTAGCTCTTGATGTTACAGGTCTGATGGGAAACACGTCTGAACGGGCAAATATGGCTGTGCTGGGCATGGCTGGACGGTACAGACAATACTGTAGGGGTGACTATTTTTTCTGCATTACACACAAGAGATTTGTCATAAATAATCAGGAGTAATAGGGGTATGATGACCAATCAGGTAGAAATGAACAATGAAACAGCTGATAACTTCAGAAAATTGCATCCCTTCACTGTAATGCTGCATTTAAAACAAGGAAAAGGCAACACTTATGTCATATCACAATATTATGATATCCCAGCTTAACCAGTCACAGCAGCAGTGTTTTTTTCCATTTTTTTTTTTTAAATACCATAATACGACCATGAAAACACAGGCTAACATCTTCCAATCCTACAAACTTGTGATTTCAATTAGAGTGTACAAATGCATGTATGTTTAAACTGCCCCCTTGGTGAGAATAACAACCCCGGATCTCATCGCATCATCACGTGTATTTAATGAATGAAGTCACCAGAGTATACCGCAAATCACCAGAGCACAAAAGCAAAGTGTGAGTGGTTCATGAGATTGGTTTCAATCTAATCTATCTGCACCCCCGAACAGTACCGGCGTGAAAAGAAATGAAATGCATATGTCAGCATCACATCATATCATATCACATCGCAACATCAAAACTGGGAGATCACTGAATGGAAACTTGAAGGGTTCTTAATAGAGTCTGCCAACATATACACGACTTCTCCCGTCGCGTTATTACTCCTCCTTCAAATTGCACCGGCGTCACTTTCGGCTGTCCTTATCATTCTCCTCGGAGTGCACAGAGGGCCACACTGCATCAATAGCTGTTGGCTAATTACAAGCCTAGCAACTGGCAGCAGTAGCTCACCAACCTTATAACGCGAGGAGGGAGCTGCAGAGCACAGCTGTGCTTTCCTCATCAGCTGCGGAGAAAAGGAGATTTTTACAAAGCAGTAAGGTCATCAGGTTGAAAGTCAGAGGTTGTTTTTACCATGACTGGACATGGCTGTGATGTAGGTTTGTCACAGCGGTGTGATTTTTACGCCAGTGGTGCTTTTTTCTCCCCTCAACCCCGGTCACACTTGTTATATTGCCTTTTGCCACTAGACTGCTGTCTATGTGCTAGCCAAGTCTGAGTCACAGCCGTAATTAGCAAACAAGCAAGTCTTGGGCTATTTAACACAGCAATGCCCATGCTGAAGTTTTAATTATCAATATATTGCAAAGTGCCGACATAAAGCCTTGTAATATCGACAGAGCCTCCACTGTGTGAGGGGTTTTAATCCGATGACATCATCCACTACAATGCATCAGACTTACTTTCCACTAAGGCGCGGCTGGTAGATGCTTCCCTGGTGAGATCAGTCAGGTCATTAGAGTCATGGTGTAAAGCAGGCATTCTCAAAGTCTGACCCGCAGGCCAATGGCGGCCCTCAGAAACATTGCTGGTGGCCCCTGATGAGTTAAGGTGGCGGTGATGAAATGCATCGCTATATTTGGTCCAGCTCCAACACAGTTTTTAACCAACCTGCATCTCTCAGTGCTTTGCCTTTGAAAATGGTAAAACTACGCCCCCCTGGCCTGAGCTGTCAAGTTAGGAGGGGTTGCAAGGCAACTTGCAAGACAGATTATGTCGTCACTGTGGGTACGTTAGCCGGTTAGCGAGATGGGGGAGCCGGGGCCATCGCACAAAAAACACTGTGGAAGGTGAGGGAGTTTCAGGTACACATACAGCATTTACAGCTACACTTACTTCATTGTACCTCACAGGTCAGATAAATTGATGTGCCTGATCTGGAAGCATGTGAATACAATGTACAAGGAGTTTCACATAAAACGCCATTATAATACCAATCATAAAATGTGGGCTACAACAAGTTCACGGGCCAGGAGTGCACAACTAACCTTGAATAATTTCAAAGAGGCTTAACTGCTCAGCAGTCAGTTTTCACAAATCTGTTTTAGCCTCATTAACTACAAATTGTGTTTCTTTTGCATTACTGGCTGCAAAAACCTCCAAGCATAACACACACCTTTGTCATTAAAACATCAACAAATGGACAGATGGGATTTTTTGTCCTCCAGAAAACACAACAATATGACACTACATTTCTCAGATGATTCACAACTGGCATGACTTTTAGTCTACACTAGGTTATTCATTTTGGAACTATTATGTGTTTTTTCTTGGGTGGGCCTCAATCCAGTGCTGGGTCCCTAAATTGTCCATTAGTCATCAAAACTTTGAAAACCCCTGATGCAGAGTGAAGTTTCCCCTGAGAACTGTTCACATATCAGTTCTTTTTTTTTTGGTATGGTGTGGAATGGCTCTGACTAAATCCCTTTTCAGGGATCTGGGAACATTGTCAACAGGCAACTTCACCTGGGAGTGGATTATATAGGAGAGAGGCTTAAAATAACATTTCCAGCCTTAAAATATTCTAAGGAAAGATCCAGTGACTTGGAAAAGTATCAGCAAGACAACAGTACTCCGCTGTCAACAACATGTGTTATGATGAGAGTATCATGTATTAGGTGAGAGTGTATACTTTTTTTTTCTGTGAAATATTGACCAAGTTGGCTGGTGTAAAAAGTAAAAAAATAAAAAAATAAATATAGCGTTAATAATTCCATGGTTGCCACTGGCTATTAGTGATCAGTATTTATGTGTATTTATCATTTAATTGCAGCACTGAAAATGTGTTTTATTTTTTGAGTACAAAATAAGGGTATTCCTGCTGTGAGGCTAATAAGAATGGTCTCAACACCAAGACTGTATGCCACCGGGAAAACTGCCCATCACAACAATCCTACTGGGATGAATCTTTCACCAAGAAAAGGGCTGGGTGGCTGAGATTGGAAAGTGGCCAGTTAGCCCTGACTCCCTCTGCTAATCAACCACTTATCAGTTTTTCCAAGTCTATTATGAAAACAACCGTCACCTTTAACCCCCAGGCTTTTGCTGTGTTTTTGAGGTAATATACTTTCTCAATCAAGGCCTGGCAACAGTACCAGTGAAATACGGAGGCAAAGGAGGGCATTCTGGGAGCTGCTGTCTTGGCTGACAACAGAAGCGGACACGCAGACAGCCAGCCAGCCAAACATCCGGCCAAACAGCCAGCCAGCGACGGGCTGGATCACTTTCTACGCTGCCCTAATAGAGGAAAAAATAAGCTCTTAATGTGTTTGTCTAGACTGGCCAGCATTGTGCAAATGAGGTGCTGTCCGGTTCAGTTAAATGCAGCGCACAAAAACAGCAACCCATCTGAAAGACAGAGAAAGAAACAGAAAACACAGAGTGAGGGAAACAGAGAAAGACAGACAGAGAGATAGAGAGGCTGTTTACAGGGCCTGTCCTCATTTCTACAGAGCTGTCTCTGGGGTTCAGGAAGGGTCGCACTGTCGACTGGGGAACAGCTGGTGAGAGAGCGAGAGAGAGAATGAAAGACGGAGAGAGGGAGAGAGAGATCTGAACACTGACAGATTCAGATCATATGTCATATTATTATTTGGACAGTTACTTTTATTCACTTAGACTGTGTACTGTGTGGGAGAAACCCATTGTGACAGTGTACTGGAACATGAATGATGTATGTCAGATGGCTTCTGGTCACATGGAGCGGACTAGCAGGACCCGTCTCAATTTAATCATCTGTGACTAATCTTGGATTGTGCTGTAGGTCTATGTAGAGCTTGTAATCTTGGCTTGAGCCCGACAGTTTGGGTTAGTTCGGGCTTCAAATCTTTCATCATGACATGGAGCTTGGGTCAGGTCGGGCCCTCCGCAGCCCGAAGGCCTTTTTTTGTGGACAACAAAGGTCTGCTTTCTTGACAGCAGGACACAGCGCTGTTACTGGTAAATGAAGGCTGGTTCTCCCTTTGCACGAGAAACTGGACCAGCATAAACCGTCCAACTGTGGAGGCACTAACAGTGAAAAGCAAAGAAGAGGAATCTGGCTTTACTTTGATTGTGCACATCATTTTATAATTTTTAATTTCTCCAATTAAGAAAAAATGTTGTTTGATCTAAGAGAGAGTTACGCTGCACTTTTACAAATGCAGATTTTTACACTGGTATCCGTACGTCTCATTTTGTGAAATTCCAGCAAGGCAACGGTGCTGTACTTCTACTCATGTAGCATGCTTTAGCACTCCACGATGCATATGCTTATTACATATATATGCTTTCCTCTGTAAAGTAAAATATCAGCGCCTCAGGAGCGGAAGAAGTGGAAGACCGATCCTTTGCTGTTTGTAGCGCAGTTCGAACAATTTAAGAACGTTAATTGGGTATTACCCCAAAGCTGGTGGCAGATTAGCCACATTAGCAACATCGGCCCTGCAGCGATAATGGAGACTCCCCTGTATCTCCCTACCACAGTTCAGAGACTGAGACAGAATTATTTCATGCATTGCAAAAAGAGGTGGGTTGGTCCAAGATGCTATACTGCTAGTTACTCATATTTAAATGCGAGCTTGTTCCGGTGTTTGTCTATACCTTAAACTTCATATTTTATAAAAGTAAATGCTTTTTTCTAATTCGGTTCATCTGAGCTATAGCATTTTAGGTCAGTAATTGTGGGCTGTGCATCAGGCATTTAGAGCAGTTAAACAATCTGCACAAGCCTGGACATGCTCTTAAAATTTGGTTATAATCACAACAGAGTTTCAAAATGTTGTCAACTTGTGGGCTTGTTCGCGTAAGGCGGAGAAAATGTGGGCTCACGTCAGACCAGGCTGACATTTTTGAGCCTAATTCGAGCTCTATGTGTGTTGTCAGAATTTGTGTACACAAAGCATGTGTATAAATAAATTTGGACACATCATGGATTCTCTAATAGTCTCGAAATAGCTGATATATTGTCAAGAAAAACACTACCAACAACAAAAAAGGTCTTTACACCTCATCTAAGGAGTCATATCTCGCTAACTGGGGCAGTGTTTAAGACACTTTGTGCCAAAAGCATCAACTTGGAAGTAAAATCAAAATGAGACCACATCATTATCTGTCATAAAGATTACTTGTCAGCAAAGACAGTTTTACATTTGAAGCGATTGGTCTGCCTCTCCATAAAAATAGTGGTACAGTTTTGGCTGCCAATTAATCAGTGGCCGTATATAAACAACATCAAAACTGTGAGACCACTGAATAGCCCATTAACTTTCTTTGTATTGCTCCACTGGGTGAGCATGCACACACACATACAGACACGCACACATATACAGACACACACACACACACACACACACATTAGCGCAAGACTGCCTTCTGCTGCGAGCAGCACTATTATAATCTTTCATACACTTAGCTGAGGAGCATACATAATTTGAATAACAATAGGTTAAAGCAATGCAATTTGTAACCAGGCTAAAAGAGGCATACATACTGTATTAAAAATGGAGGTAGCGAACACATCCAATATGGCGTGTCAGGGAAAAAGGGCCAATAGTGTGTATTGGCTGACTCCAGCAATGCCAGGGCAAAACTGTTGATGGGTGAGATAAATGGTGGGCTGTGAGCTCTGAACTCATTACTCAGGGAGAAAACAATCTGCATCATATGTCAAGTTATTGGCCAGCAGCAATCTGTTTTGGAAGCGCAGCGGGACTGCTGGATGAGCGTGACCCTTCCCCATTCACACCTAAGTAAGACCTTTAACTGCAGTCAGCAAAGAACACCATGGAGAGGCTGAATCAGAAAAGTACCAACAGAAAGGGAATCTGAGGCGATGATGTGGTTTCAGTGCACACACACACTTACGCACAGACACACACCAATCAGCAAGTGTTACAGTAATCATCGCTGACATCAAATTTAAGTTAACACTTACAAATGAAACACGGATTAAAAATTAACCCAAGTCAAAGCTAAACCCAATCTCTTGTGTAGGGAGCTCACCCAGCACAGCACAAAGCTCCAGCCTCAGTAGTTCAGTCAGCCACTGGCGGGTAGGCGGCATGGCTGCCTACACTCACACACACACACCCACACATGTGGATTAGTGCTCATCTGTAAGCCGCCATGTTTAAATAAGTGCAATTGAGCTAACAGGTCAAAGGTAACTGATGCTAAGTGGCTTGCAAATCATTAGCATGTACTCTTAGAATTACCTTAAGCTGTGTAATTATCACAAAGCCTTACACCAACACTAACACACAGCCTGGAATGGAACTGCTACCGCTGTAATACAATACAGCATCAATCAGTAATTACCTGACTTTCTTAAAAATGATATTCAGTAATGGAATTCACTTGTTACTCGTATTATGTATAATAATGTGATTACTTTCAAATGAATATGTAGTTTAAGTAAATCAACAGAACACTGAATATAACAATTTTCAATGTATGTAGTTTCAATGTGCAGATACACGAACAGTATTTTAAAAAGTTTTACCATCTCCTATGACCTTTGCCAACAAAACGTGCAAACTGATGGTATCGACAATCTGAGCAATCTAAATTCCTTTATTTTATCAGTGATCATCACCCACTTCTGCCTCATAATCCGTAATCTGTTATCTGATTTTTCTGGGGAAACGTAAATGATAATAGTTTGCAATTTTGTTGTGCGTTAATATACAGCACATGTGCCAGTGTGGTCTGTTCCAAAGCCATGCTGCTGACATTTGAGAGGTTCGGTCCCACAAGAGCTGCTTTTTCACAGGAAGGCTATTGCATGTTAAGGGCTCTCGGGAGGCTGAGAGGTGTGTGTAGTGTGGCACTTTGAGCCTCTAACACAAGCCTCCGTATCCACTATCACCTAACACACAATCACAAGGCATCGCCCCCTCTGATGATATCACAATTTGTCATCACATGCCCTGTCTTTGCTCCCACCCACAACAATGCATAACAACAGCCAAGGCAAAGGCAGTACCATGAATTCTGAATCTTATTATGCATATCTAAACAGGTCATCATCATTGTTAAATCCCTTCATCTCCTAAAACACACACCAAATATCATTCAGTAGGAAAATGTCTCAGAGGTAGTGAGCACTGGTAAAAGCAAATTTAACACTGCAGAGGCCAGGGCTTGCTCGTGGGCGAACAATACAAACTGGCTTGCCTCATTATGTCTGCCTTTTGCGCAACTGTGGACAAGACACTAATGAGAAAACTTTCAGAATGCTATCTACAGAAACATAGACCTTCACACAAACAAACCCAGTTTCTGAGTTACAGAAGATTGGAACATTGCGGGGAGGTTATTTTCCATGAGCAAGTCTCATCCTGCAGAACCTACAGCATGTGTGCATACCCAATAATTGGCCAACTAGAAAATACCCAGTGTGGCTCTGATATATTAAAAACAAACAAACATTTCTTTAGACAATATTTCCTGGAATGGAGTCATAAATGAGTGGCATCTCATTTATGATGCTGAAGAACAAATGGCTTGCCAGGTTTTTCGACTCTCATCCCTTTCTTCCCCCTTTTCCTCCATGTTACGGCCTTTTTAGGACACATTGGTGGTGATGGAGTTGAGGGAAGGGCCAATAAAAGTTTTGGGATGCACCCAAGAACAAAGTAAAATTGATACACGTAATAAGCAGACACAGCCTCGGTTGTTCGCCCACCAAAGTGTAGCCCGAAGCCAGTTATTTTCCATGTTCTTCAAGTCACTCCACTTGATCTTGTTCCTTGCTACTGTACATGAGGCAAGACCCCGTGGTCTGCTCCAGTCAGCAGTAATGTCACACTAGCATCAAGCCTGTAGTCAGCTTTGCCAGGAAGAGGCAATGTATCAACATTTAATCCTGTCTCATTTGATTTGATCCAAGATGGAGGCGCGCCAGTGAAAACTAGTGAGTTACAGTCTACTCCCTGATTTCAAAACAGTACATCCTTTTATTGAGATCATGAAACCTACAAATGACAACTAAGGCGGCAAAACCCATCATTTGTGTTTTTACCATCATTATAGATTTGCATTAGTATGCGTGGGGCCTGGCCACTAGGACTGCAATATTCTCCTCCTCTGCTGAGATTTAGCTTCAAAGACACAAACCTTTTCTGTCCGCCTGGTATGTACACATCAACTCACTCTAACTCCTCTGACTCTGTCTGTTTATCTCCCTCCTTCTCTCTCAAACCTATAAGGTTACTATTTTCAAATGCAGATGCCTTCATCCATTCTAACTACCTGCATATTATATGCAACGATTTACCAATTTTAATGCTGAATTTTGACACCCCGCCTTCAGAACTAAAATCACTGAGGAGAGAGCTCACCTGTAGACTACTAATCGCGATGCAGAGCCATTACAGTATTTTTTTCTTCCTTTTTTCTTGGAATCCACATTCACATACTCATCATATCCTGCACTTTATAAGAATACATATCCAAATAGCTCTTCCCTTATTGGGCCATGGCCTTGAGGCCTTTGTTATGATTGGATACTGACAAAAGCAAGCCACCCCTACATCTCTCTCCCTTCCTAAAGGTCTGATTGTGCATATTAAACATTGTGGAGCAGTGCAGCAATCAAATACAGGAACTTCTCCATCCGCAGCCTCTATTTACCATCTCAACCAGACAACTCAACCAGACATAAAAAATGTAGCTACCTCTGTGACTTGGAAATAAAAAAAAAAAACAACAACAGCAACAACAGCATACACTACACTTGCAAAAGAGAGGTGCGTCTGATGGGGGTGGGGTAGTGGTGGTAGTGATGGTGGTGGTGGGGTGTCACTGTGATGAAGACAAATGATGAGCCTGCATTGCTGTAAATGAGTGAGTCAGCCCTCCCCCCGACAAACACGGGCCTGCTAGGAACAGGGGACAGACGGAGGAACGGATGGGAGAGAGGGAGGGCGGCTATGAGAGAAAAGCATGGGAGACTGGGAACTGTCCCTGGTGCTGAAATCTGAGAAGCCACTTTCTATGGGCTGTAAGTTAATTTCAGCTCATGAGAAAATTCCTGAAACATCTGTTGGCACAACAAGCATGCTGTCTCCCCATAAATAGCCCAGATATAAAATATGTACATATTAAGCTTGAATGTAACAGGTGAATAATCACTTTACATTCTTATGAGAGCACAATCAAATAATGCATTTATTACTACAGCTGATATAAAAATCCACTGCAGACAGGGTTATAATATATGCCCAAACAACACTCAGAGGCTGTTGCTGAGTTTCTGCAACATAGCACATCCCAAGTCAGTTATTTGGCATTCTGATCACAAATCCAGAGGAGGGAGACTCTCTACCATGTAATTCTTCCTCAGCCAAGTCAAAAACATTCTCATTAAAATACTTTTTATATCCCAAACCACAGTCCCCTGGGACAATTGCATTGGTTTGTCATGCTATTTGTAGACTAATAATCTCCACGTGCACGTGCATGCACACACATACACACAAGCCCCATAAGGACTAAATGTGAAAGGGTCTGGATCAACAGGAATTGGAGATTGCATTGTGCCTCTCAGACATTTTTCCTCTTTTTCCCTCATTCCTTGAAATGATCTTATTGCATTATTCATCTGTCAAAGCTGTCATGCTTTGTGGCTAACCCCATGTTAGTTTGCTCAACATCACAGATGCACCACAAGAAGGATTCTTTCACTCTATACTGCAGATATCTTATCTGACGAGGAATACAGCAGTATCATATAGCGTAGGGAAGGTGACACTAAGTAATAGCTGAGCACTGAGGTACAAATCTTTGGATTGCTTCACACAGAAAATGTAAACATCACCTGGGTCAAGTGAGAGCAGCACTGTAGCCTACTCATTTCAGCACTGTCACTGCAGCTGCAACAGTGTTATCAGCATATAGGAAACTTTGATGATACAGTCTGCAACTTGTTGTAGCCTGAGTTCCCATTTTGAACACCAAAGAAGGGAGTTAAATGCTGTGTCAGAGCTTCAATTGCACTGCTTACGAATGAAAGCTTTACTGATAGAGGCTCCATACTCATAAATAGCCTGAATCAAAAATGGCCAACTTGCAGCCTACACTAATAGGAGATTCCTCTCAGCTTGACATGAGAAGATTATGCAACAGGTCTAGTAGGCTACTTGCAAAAGCCGCCCTGGGCTATAAGGGACATCATTGTATCATACTGTAGATGGTGCCGACAGGAGAATGATGTCACAAGTCCGTAAATAAGGGTCCTTTTCTCGGGCACTGCAGAGACCAGGCGGGTGTGGTGACTGCATTAGTAGACGCGCAATCACCGGCGCAAACGCTCGCATAAAACCATTATGTGGACATTCCTATAAGGGCTTGCCACCATCTCTGTCACAGGCTTCCATTTGCCGGACGTGTCCTGAAGTTCAAATCATTAATCTGCTGCCACGTCAATTTACCGAATTGCCGATCTCGCTTTATTCTGACCGCCACAATGTGCCCATTGACGGTGCGCCTCCCCAAGCCCAGGTTGGATATTAAATAAATACACAATGACAATCTGACATCTGCTCTCCATCTAACAACAGCTTAGTATTCTCTGCACACACCCCACTTTCCCTCAGAGCACCCTGTGCCGTTTTTTCTATGCCGCTTTCCCTCTGTATCCTACTCTTTCTCATTCCTATGCGGCTTTTCCGAGCCAGCTTATTTCCACACACGAACAACAACGGAATTGAACAGCGGCTTCATAAAATATGCAGGTAAAAAGGCAACTCGGAAAGCACCGACATCTCAAGCACAACACTTTTCATGCTCTACCGAGAACTGACCTCCCAGTCTAACGAATCCCACTCTTCGGTAAACATCCGGAGGATTTCTGTTCATCCAAAAAAAGCGGACCAGGCGCAGCGGCTCTATGGAACGACTGGGCGATGCGATGCCATTGCGCTTTTGGTATTATCCTCATGAAATCAATTTGAACACGGGGACGTCGTCAGGAGAAGGCATCTCGGCGACGTCGAGACCAACTTGAGCGAAATAGATGACCGATGCTACGCTTTACAATCCAACATTGTGCTCAGCAATGGTTGCAACCAATTAGTACACCACTTGCGCTCGGAGGCGAATAGCTCCTGACAAGGCGCTCCTTCTGTTGAGCATCGCTTCTATTTCAGCTGCTGTGCTGCTTTTTGGAAAAAAGGTGGCAGGCTATACAACACACGCAACTTCTCATTTCCAAGATATAGGGGGGAATTAGCGTAGCGCATACTCCAAAGCCAATAAATCCCCATAGCGCATTTGACAAATCCTTTCCCTTAGCTGGAGAGCAACAATAAAGCAACCTTTTAAAGGTCCCTGTATGAAGTGCTTCTTAAACACGTGACTCCATCTATTCCTTTGTGAAAATGATGCATTTGATCCATAATAGGCCCTAAGCAGCAGAAGACACGCTATGAGGGGGGCATGGGTGTCCTAGAAGGTGGGGATGGATGACACTGGTACCATACTGTAGGCTACTCACCATTAGCACAGCAAAGTTATTGTGGTGGGTGCAATGAATAGTGGTCGTGTTGCCCCCGGAGCCTGTTATGTGGCACCCCTCTGCCCGCCAACCACCGTGCCCATCAAGCAGGTCAAAATCCCAATAGGCTGCGGTGGGGTCTACACCCAGTGCGAAGTGCCTGAGAGCAATGGTAACCGAGTGCACGGCGCTCCCGAGGCTGCACCCATCTGCAAGAAAAGCAACACATTAAATTAGGGAAACCAAGTGGAAAGTCTCCTAAGTGCTATATCAAAAGACGCGTGGACACGGGCGCGCACATTCACACACAAACACATAAACGCATATGCACGCACGCACGCACGAAACACAAACACACACACACACACACACACACACACACACACACACACACACACACACACACACACTTTATTTAGACATTGCGCAAATATCAGACTGTTATTGCAGTTGACAGCCTGTCGTCAGGTATTGTTGAACATAACTCATGTGGCTTTAAACACATCAAGGCTCAGGAGAAGACAATAAAGTAACCTGTTCGGGTTTATAGAAAGTCAAACTGCAGCAGGGAAATGCAAATGATTACAGGATTTACACATGCTGATTTCAGTGATTAAAATAAAAGAAACAGGAAAGAGTTGTGTTTTGGTCGAAAAACATAAAATGCAACGTACTGTATCTATCAACATGTTGCGCAGAGTAAACTGATGTAATCTGTGTGCGTGTGCAAGCATGTCCGAGTGAGCAATATAGTAGAGCGTTGACATCACATGCATGATGATAAAAAAATGGATTTCCTCTTACCTAATTTGGTGAAAGCAACTGGTGTTGAAACGCTCCTACGTTTCCCATCATCAGCGAGATTTGACGAATTTCCCGTGCAAGGAAAGAGTTTCCCATTGCGAAAGACAATAAACTGCAGCTTGCAAGTGGAGTTATCAACAGATTGCAACGCAGAGGAGGAGATAGGCGTACCAGCCAGCGGTAAATGGATTGAGGCGACTGCCACTGAGTTCTGCGGATGGAACAAAAAAGGAAAATAAAAATTAAATAATGTCTCCGAGATGCGCAGGAAAAAACAAAGTCCAATAGAGAAAGACTGACAAATTGCTTTTCTCTCCAAGACTGGAGGCGACCATAGAGCACAAGTGACCAAGGGAATGGGAGTCACGTTTGAAGCGCACTAGTGCGCCTGTTTGGTCAGGCTCCCTGCCGCAGAGGTGGAAATGGTTCTTACCATTTCAGCTTGAGGGCACATCAACACTGCAGCTTGATTTAAAGAGACAACCGGTCTGACTTTATCTTCTTTTCACCAATTATAAACACCACAGAGTTCCCTGGGAAAAACAATCAGCCCAGGCAAGGCTTGGAGGAAATGGTTCTTTTGAGAAAGGGAGGCATGGGCGTCAATTAGGTTTGGCAAGGTGTGGGCACCGCCATGCTCCAGTCAATATGAATAAAAAATGATCTCCTTTTAATGTATTATTTTATTATTTTATTTCATTTTATAATATGTATATGAATGGAGGAAAGCAAAATGTATTAAAACTGGGCAGCAATCCATTTCTCATAAATACATAAATTTAGCAGCAAACCAGAATTCCCTCTAAATTTGAACTAGGTCTACTGTTGCATTAATCTAGTAATATCTTGTCAGTCATCAGCTCTTCTCTGCTTCCACAGAAGTGTAGTCAATATTACGAACATTCAAAGTTTTGTGGTTAACGATATCTAATGTGGCAACTTTGCCAGCGATTAGGCTTCAGTGAACTGATTTTCCCGGAGGGGGAATGTTACAGGGTGTGTGGACCAGTGTGACTGACTGCACTTAGGACTCAGCACAGGCAGCACTTAACCCTGTCAAAGTTCAAGTCTAATCATAAAAAAAGCTTCCAGAGTGCCAAAGTCAGCATTTAAGACCCATGTAAGGTCACACACTCAACTCCATGTGTCCTACCGACTGATATTAATGCGCAGGCTGAAATGTGTTCAATCTATCATACAAATTAATCTCCCAACATACGGTGATAACATATTTCTGCACTGCAAATGTATTTCCAAAGGAGGCAAGAGGGCTGCAGGCCCCTACATATTTATCCATTAGGTCACCCAGAAGCCATTATTGCTAATAGAGACTGATGCTGATGACTACGCTGATGATACGTGTTCATAATAAAGATAATGAGGCTGTTACGCAGGCTTTGCTTCCAAATGAAGTCTGTTTTGTTCAGCTTTCAATCATGTCACCCTCCAGTGTGAGGGAATCAGCACTTTGAGCCTAAAGGGGAGGGATGTTTCCTGCCCAAGATGAAATGTGGACGCCCATAAAGTGCCCTTACAGTTAATGGGTAGCTGCTTAGTCAGACATTCAGTCCAATCAATGTCGGAGAGAAAGATGGCCAAATTTCTTAATCAAGTTAAACAAGTGCTCCTCTGTCCATTCTTATGTTTCTTGTGCCAGCCACAGTGTCGTGGTGTCGGTTTGGCTCTCCTCGCTTGATGTGGTGCCCAGCTGCAAGAGACAGAGTTGTTTGGAGCTATCTGGGTGTTTCATTATCCCGCAGGGTGATTCTATATAAGTGACACAGGGCAATGGGATGCTTAAGCGTGATCCCTTCACTTTACAAGCGTTGTGTGCAAGGAGCCATTGGCGCTTTTACAGCCCGGGGTTTGTTAGCTATTAGTTTCTGCATTGACTCACACTTGAAAGGCTATTGATTTTCATCCTGCCGAGTGTGTATATGTGGAAGGAAGAAGCGAAAAAAGGGAGAGATAGAAAGAATCCTTGCCTTGAAATTTATGTCGCATCGTTTTCATCTCTGAACGGCTTAAGCTAGCAGTCTGTTTCCAAGAAGTCACAGGATAGAGACATCAGGGATGGAGTCAGGGAGGATTTGAGCCTTGGTGTCAATTGCCAGACAGACAAGTGAAACATAGGTCTGGCACGCTATTCAAGGGGTCCTTTCTCATACTGTGAACACTGGCTCCAGGTGACCTCCATCCCGCAGAAGGCGATTTCAAAGCATGCGACTCACAAAAAAGAAATCTTATCTTTTAACTTTTCTTCTCCTATCTTCCTGCATCTCTTATCTGTTTTTTTTATGTGGTGTATCAAAGGGATTTACAGCCCAGAGGGTGCGCTATAAGCCATGGCATGCGCGAGGTCCCATTCTAAGAAGCGATCTATGTTCTTCCCGAGCAGCCTAAAAAGCTACATTTCCCCAGCCCCAGCGCCACCAGGGACCTCACACTTCAGACTTGATTTAGCTGGACGTGCCTCAGCCACCTGACCTTCCCCCAAGCCCCTCCCCTTCGGACGAGGCGGCATGCCGTAGCCTTAGTAACCATAATCACACACTCTCCTCTCTCCTTTTGGCCTACCTTTGCAGGGATCATTCTCCTTTTCTTTTCTTCCCCCCCCTATTCCTTCTCCTTACAGAGGGCGTCCAGGTGAATGTCAGCACTCACCACCTATTTCAGCCTCCTATGTATGTGGCTGTACCTTTCCTCTACCCTGCCTCCCCTCCCCTCATCCTCCTCCACTCACTCCTTGGTGCAAGGCTCTACTTGATAGAAGCACAAAGCTGCAGCAGACTGATGTCAAAACAGCCTGCAGGCCAAAACACAACAGCAGTATTTGACCCGGGGCCACCAGGCAAATCACAGCATGAACAACACGCTTAAACATGCTTCCACCCTTCACTTCAGGAGAGATTATTGTCATATCTGTTTAGAAATGGGTTAAAATAAAAAGCACCAACAATAATTTTGGGTTACACACTGAAACTGTGGAATTCATCAGATAATACCTTAACTCTGTTCCTTTGAAGGATAGTTTTTTTTTTTTTTTAAATTTTTAATTTTATTATTTTTTAAACAGGCGGCCACTTGAAAATTAACTATGAATGAAATGACTTTGGCCCACAGGACAGTTTGCTGAGCTTGGCCCCAGCACAGAGGAACTGCTGACGAGCATAACCGTGGATTTGCATAATTTTTTTGTAATTATTGGCAGTCCTGTCAGTGCTTAAATGGTCAAAGACAGAATGACCACAGGAAATGGACATCACCAGGTTTTAGAAACTGAATCAGATCTGTGTTTCTATGCATTTTTATTTTTATTTTTTTTTGTGTGTGTATGTCAGAGTTGATGTGACTGTGCTGTCATGCACAATATCCACTGAGTCATAAACCAATTTCCTCACCCTTACAAGAAACATTTAATAAGACCTTGTACACGTGCCTCTCTTGGAGCTGCTTTCGAGGTTTGAATATATTAGCTTTACTCGACATTAAGGAAAAAAATAATAAACAAAGAAAACATAATTCTGCAAAAGTGATTGCCATGGTTGGGACTTAAAAGGCCTATTCCTCCTGAGCATTATTTTGTAGTGTTGTTAGCATTACTTATCAAGAGAAATTAAACACAGTCCTACACAGTTGCCATGCCAACAAAAGTCTGTTTCCTCCAGACGGGTTGTGTTGGTTAGGGGGAAACCATTAGAGCAGATTTGAAGCAGGAAATAAGGCAGACTCTTTGGAGAGGCATGGCTCTGCTTCAGCTGTCAGGCACAGGCTCCTCAGTCAGCTCTGACTAAAACTGTCATATCAGAGGGGTGTGTCTTGAACAGAAATATTGATGGGATTGCAACAGATGGACAAAACTGTTTGATTAAAAAAAAAAAAAACATGGTGAATATCAAATTAATGAATATTGTGCTGAAGCATCACTAATATATTAGCTGCAGGGCTACTGATAATGAGCCAAAAAGCAGGCATGTCTTTGAGCAAATAACTGAGAGAAACTAGGAGTGAAGAGATCTTAAAAGGGAATTCCACAGAATTTCCGCATTTATTAATGTAAATAAGTAATTCTCATACATACTCATGGGCCGTTACCACTGTTTGCTACATCAAGAAATGAGATACAAGAGGTTCTCTCATCCATCCCCTGATACCGCATCAATATAGGGCCTACATCCCCATTAGACATATAGGGAAAGACGGAAAAGATGAATGTGACTTCAGGATGCCTCCTGGGAGTACATATTCTTGTGCAGACCTCCCAGCGCTATGATATAGAAATGTTTGTGCAGAGAAACACAAAACAAACATTTAAGGAATCCTCTGAGTCATTTCCCATTCATTCTTACTGGAATGGGAAATAATTCCTTTCATTCTTTATGCTTTCATCACAATTTAGGCATTTAGCTATTGTGATCTTGTAATGCTGTAATGTCAACATAAAGAATGAAAGCAATATCCTTTATATATTCCTTTGGGAGATTACTTAAACAGACAAATATAGATTGAGATTAATGCCAATTCCGAAGGTTGCTGATGTACTGAACTATTCCAAAAAAGGCATCTCAGATTTGTTATTTTGTTGTGCGACCAGAAATCAGCGCCGAACATGGAGTCTGTTTCTCTACTCTCTCTGTGTTAATGAGACGACAGAGTAAAGGTTAAGATGCTTCATTTAATGGCATTCATATTCATGTCAACGCAAGGTGAGGAAGCTGCTTTCCAGCAAGTGCCTGCAGAGAGAGACAATGACAAAACCCGAGCCTTTTATCTATTCATTTATTCATTCATTCGCTAAACCATTCATTACCTGTTCATTCACCAACATGCGCATTCTGAATGCAGCAGAAGCAGCTATAATTGGTCTGTTTGTGACTAAGTCGGAATTGTCATGACCAGAATACCAAGAAAAGAGTCAGCATCTGGTCTGCAGGGAAAGACCTGAGAGGGCTTTATGCTGTAGGTCGCATGAGGATTTCACCTACACACACGGCCCTCCTGGAGTGTGTCCAGGTCCTGCTTTACTATCACCACATTTTCTCTCCCACGCTCCTCAAGTATGATTCAGCTGCAGGGCTGGGAGACAGGATTAATGGGCAGTCATTTGGTGCAGCAATAACAGTTGGCTATCACACAAAGTGGGTGTGCTAGCACTGCCTGAGAGGTGAAACAGAGTCATAACTTTGGATTAGGCCCGGGGGTTGTGTCCTCTCTATTTGGACTGCTTTGTGGACAAACGTGCGAGCAACCTCTAGGGTCAGTCCCTTCCACGGGAGTTCTGTTTTCAATTACACCGAGATTAACCTTAATTTTTTCGGTCATCAGTCCAGCAGAAAAAAAAAAAAAAAAAAAAAAAAGGACAACAAGACAGCAATGTAATCATGGCCACACTGAGTCCCTAATTCATTAATAGATTTCTCACTTCTGTTCCACCTGTCGAAAAGTATTTTTTCAGACATACGGCCACTGCCTCTCAAGCCGGAAGCAATTGTACCGCATTGATATCAAATGTCACAACTTGTCCATCCTTAGCGCAGGTGTCACAACCAATAGCAGCTTTCCCAGAGAGTGTGCATTCTACTTGAACAATGTGATTAAAGTAGATCTTCATTTGAAGAGAGGGATAAAACAATTGTGGTCTCTTCGGGGGCCTTTGCAGATTGTAATTTGAGATTCGGCTGTGAGGTGAAATGAATGTGAACTGGTGTATGCTCCACATATTGAATCATTCAATTACCTTTCAGTCGCTATTTGATTTTCTCTCTGTGTGGTGTTTATGACAATCTCTCCGTCGAGGTGAGCCGAGGCCACCGCTGAAGTCATATATGCCATCGAGGAGTTTGCAATTTCAGGGGAAGTAACACAAAATCTGACAGCACGGTGCGCTGCAGCGAGGGAGCGCAGACAGGGTGAACTCAACAAATTAACTGGAATGAAATAATTATTGCTGAAGCGGTGCTACAGATTGTAACCCTAAAAGCTTTACATTCCCACTGTGATAAATAGCTGTAGGGTATACAGCCACAAACATACACATACACACACACACAAACACACACATGCAGATACACAGGAGATTTGAGATGTGTATCTCCTGTCCTTTCCATGATGTATGGAGTATATTAGCTGATAGTAATAACCACTGATGTTGGCCCATGGTGCCTTCTCTCATTTATGATTCAGTGGCAAAGAGATATAGCTAGTGCTTTCCAGGTGTCTCCATGGTAACCTGCTTATGAACCTGCGTGACTTAACAATTTCCTTCCTTGGGAGAGTAAGGGGCTTGTGGTCTCCTTGTGAGTAAAGTGCTATTACATCAACACAGAGGTGCATGAATATTCACGACTTTTGGGAGGTGGGGGGTCATTCATCAGCAAAAGCAAATACATCATGATACAGTGGGACTCTGGCTGGCCGCAGACGACTAGGGAACATGATTAACCACGTTCTCAACCTCCTCTTCAGTCGAGATCAAACTGTTAAGATTTCTACGATTAAAAAAAAAGAAAGAAAGAAAGAAAGAAAGCAGTCATAATTAAATTTTCATATGAGATTTGATCAACCACCAGGAAAGAGTACAGTAAATATTACATTTTCTTGTGAGCATGATGCAAGGTATCTGGGTACGGCTCATTAATGGAAATTTAACATAACCAGCAAAAAAAAAAAAAAAAGCTTCTCCATAGAGTTTCTCCAACCCAGTGGCTTTGAGCAGCGGACCGGATCATGAATCCTTCACTTTGTACCTACAGTACACGAACCTGCTGCTGTGTAAATGAATGAGATGCTAGAGGGGTCGCAGGGATGTCGCTGTCTGCATAGCAAAGACAAATAATGCTGAGGAGAAACAACAAAGCTTTGGAGATGAATCACCTCAGCACACACATCTAAACAGCATAATGGGCCTCCTGCGATCCCATCACTGTGTTAGATGATGCAACAAGCTGACTGGTTCCAGCTGAACCCTGCAGCAGGGAGGCAGTGAACCGACCCAGACGTGCACGCGATAACGCACACGCAGACACACACGCCCTGTCAAACCACACACATCATCCAGGACAAACATGAAAACATGAAATCCATCATTTTTCACTCGAGCGGGTAAAGGCAAAGGCTCAAATGTGAAGTGCATTGAAAATAATCTGTTATTACGAACTTCACACTGGAAGCATCATAGAGACGAGAACAATGGTCAGGCGGTGTTACTTGGTTTTAAAGATGTGTTAGTCATTCAGTTATAGAGCAATTTTGTTAACCAATAGCTCAATTTGATATAGGAATACATGAAAGCCTGATCAAGAGCGACGTGTGGCCTAAATATATTTAAGATACCATTAGCAATGTCTACAAATATCATTGTCTCTAATGGCCTGTTCTGTCATGTTGCATTGAAACTCGTTGCTTTGCAAAAGGCCCCTGGGGCTACAGCAGGGCAAATCTAGCAGATCTGAGAAGGAAATTAGAAGCAGGGGCAAAGAGAAGAAAAGTGCTGTATATTTATGGCCTCCTGCTACCATATTAATCCGTTCCCTCTAATCCTTTGGCTGCACCAAATAAAACTGTAATGGCTTTGGTGGTCATTTTTATCTCATCGGGCTGTTGATGAACTCCCAGGCAAAAACTGACGGACTGACTCCCAGGCCAGCAGGGCATTCATCACACACCCCGGCTCCATGTATTTGTCTGTGTGTGTGTGTGTGTGTGTGTGATTCTACTGTACACAGCAGGCAAATATGCATTTCTGCTAGTTTGGAGTTGCTGATTTGAAAACGTTGTGCTTCAACCATGTACGTTTTTTGCTTCCTCAAAACATAATTAACAGAGAAGAGCAACATCGCCAAAGAAAGACAATCAATAGGTGCGCCAAAACTAACCACACACATCAGGATCCATGATGAAGTATGACCATCTTAACAAATAATTTAGTCTCATATTCAGTCTTAAAATCATGTTTTTCTTAAATTTATGAGAGTAAAAATGAAAGAATCTGCTGGAGGCATGAAATAATCCCATTTGCAAGTATGAACATGTTAAAACACGGCAGAATAAGGCCTTTTTTTTTTTTTTTTTTTTTTTTTACTTATTTAATGGGAAAAAATGAATTTAAGACTGAATGCAAGACTAAGTGACTTGTTAAGACTTTTTTGCAGTGGTAGCACCTACTTGCTCCGGTAGAGCTGCGCAGTGTCCGGCAGCGGAAGACTGTGATTGTGCGGGACAGCTCCCAGGTGTGAATGTGTGTAAGTGCATGAATGGGAAGCAGGGCATGCCAGATAAAGAATGTGTGTTCAGCAAACCTTGCCGGACAAAGGTTAGAAAAAGAGACACCACCTGCTGGGATTTGTCCCATATTCACTTTATTAAAATTCTACCCTATACATTTTTAAAGTCGATACGTCCACCTGTGTATTTCTAAACACCGCCGGGAACATGCAGGCTCTGTTCTTTTGTCTAGCCAGCTATCCTCCAGCCGACCCTCTTACATGGTCATAGCATAAATTTATGATGTTCAGTATTTTTCCTCAGCCTGCCTGTCTCACGTGCTGAAACTTCAGTTAGTGATTTCCTACATTTCCTAGAATGACTTTTGAGAGAGCAGACCGAAATGCATTGACACATTCAGCATGCAGTGAAGTGAAGCGAAGGTTTTTCACATTGGGAAAAAAATAACAATTTTATTTAACAATAAAAGCTGTTTTTTTACACACAGTAGAGTGTTGATTTCTTTTTGTGTTAAGCTAAAAATTGTTTTTCCTCTTTTCCCTTATTCATACACAACATGCAGCTACATTGCTTTTGGGGGATAGATTAATCTCTCTCTATGATTGTTGATTGTTGGTGCAAAAAATGGCAGCTCTAGGAAGAAGCCCTTGATCTTTAACACTGAGTACTGACACCAAAACCTGATTTCCACTGTTGATGTTTTAGATAGCTGACAAAACTTGCTTTTGTAGCTGCTCTGGAAATTACTCAACAGACATCACATTGTTTGCATTTGGCCAGTTATCCACACCAATAAGAAAAAAAAAAAAAAAAACACACTACTAAAGATCAGCACAGAAAAACACATTGCATCACCAATAGCTTTTTAACAGTGTTCAAATGTTTAAGTGTGGATTTTTTTTCTCCTTTAAATAATTCAAATTAATTTCTCCCATGAAAGACAGAGGCAAAAAAGCAACATAATTTCTGTTGCTGTGGTTGCAAACTAGCAGGTTATTTTTCAGCAAGCATCGTGTCCAGATTTGCTAATGGAACATGAAAATGTCTCCAGAAGCAAAAAAGTGCCTCCACTTTTTATTAACATTCTGCTAAGTGATGCACTTTCAGTGCGTATGTCCGCAGCCGGTGTTTGGTATTCTGTCTGGGGCTCTTCACATTCTTGGCCACGCTGTGGAATCTGAGCTACTTCAAGGAGAGCAAGACTGGGATGGAGGATTTATTGGAGCACTCTTGTGCCTCAGACGCACATCCCTTTAATCGATCTAGTGAAGCATTACCATAGCCAAGTCGCTGTGGCTGTTCTGCTTTTCCCCATCCCCCCTCCACCTCTTGATCAATGAATGGCCCATCTATAGCCAACAAACCCCCCCAAACTACAGGGGGTCCAGTGGGACCAATGCCAATAAACCCATATATAGTACAGAATATAAATACATGTATATACTGTATAGTGTCTTGGGGAAAGGAGGCTTGTATTCCTCAATAACTGGCATCACTCCAGAGAGAAGGACCAAACAGGCAGCATTTTAATTGCCACCATGATGGTGATGGTCATGATGAGAATGGTAATAGTCTTTGTAAGGTGAAAAAAGATGATCTCAGCTCGCTTTGAGCAAATGAAATCCCAAAGGACCCGCACTCAATTCCTCGGCCATTTAATCTGTTAAACAGGCCAGTAGACTGCTGTCAATCCATTGTCTCCTTAGCACAATTATAGTGAAATGCCTCTCCGGGCCATGAGGCAGTGGAGGTGATCTGGCCTGGTGACATGTTTGTATGACTTAAAAAATACTGAAATGCCAAGACGAACCCTGCAGGCATGAAGATATGCACAAAGTCCATAGACACACACATACACACACACACACACACACACACACACACACACACACACACACACTTATATGGATAGATGTATAAATGCAGCATAGATAAACACCTGCTAATAGATTACCATGCCACCAGAACAGGAAATGGCAGGAATTAAAAACTAAACTGTGTTAGTATTTACAAGCACTGTTAGCATCCTGATTGAGTTATAGACTCACCAAAGGTACCATAGTGACTATGTACATACTAATGTAAAGCTGCAATAAAATTTGCAATTGAAATGGGTTTGAACAAATCAACAACGCATTTCCAACATTGCATACAACTGATAAAAATCTTATCATGTATCTTGTTAATTATACACTTAGTTATGAGTTCACTGATAAATCAAAAGTCTTTATTATATTTACATATAATAAAGGCTCTACTGCACATCATTCAGATGGGGCCAAGTAATGACAAAAAAGTCACAAAGCAAAATACTTGTTGTTAGTTTTCACTTACCTGAAGTACCAGATGGGTGGGGTTTGCCACACTAGCCATAACAATGAACTACTTCTACATTTTTGTCAATACTTTTTGTTTATTATTAACAGCTATCAATCCTGAAGTCTTATCTGTTTCCCCGAGCAGCCTAAAACAAATGCAGCTTTTATTATTTGCAAATTGTGTGACCCAGGTCCTGCTTAAGGCTGCACAGGTGAACTAGTCAAAATTCCCTGTCAGGAAATATTTACATCATGAATTATTGGAATAACTAGACAGATGAGCAGAGTAGATAAGGCTAACCTGAGTATATAACCCATCCTCATCCATCTCCATCCACACCCACAGCCCTAACTGAGCTCAGACCAGCACCAGACAAGAGGACACACTTTTAAGCTTATGTCTCAAAAAGTGATTAGCTGGGAGCCATCCTTGTAAACCACTGGAGAGTTATTAGCCAGCCCATTTACTGTACACAGCGACCACAGGGAGACAGAGAGAGAGAGAGAGAGAGGGAGGGAGAGAACGAGGAGGAGGGAGAGAGCGACAAGCCATTCATCAGAGATTAGAAAACAAGCAAAGTAATAGCATAAACAACCTGCTGACCTTCATCTAATTGCTGTCTTTAACATCTGTTTGAGAATGCAAGAATCATCCTGGTTGCAAGCTTTACAGGTTCTGAAAGAAAAGCCGGGTTAGAACGTGGAGATTTGAAGCAATTGACTGGGATTTGATTGATTTTTGTGCTTGTTCCTAGTTGGACCGTGCAATCAATGATTTACCTCACCAACTTAGCTTGGGAAAACAGCTTGGGCTGCTGTCCACTCTAGCATGGCTACAGCAAGCCCTCCGAATGCATACTGACTACTAAGATATACTAAGAAAATGTAAGATCTGCTCTCACCTGCCTCCAATGCAATAAATGTCCCTCTTCACAAATCTTTTAGTCTCACAGCCAGCCTTAAAATTTTATTTTTCTTAAAATGAAACTGAAAGTGAAATCGCACTTGTTCCTGTTGCAGTTTCTGCAATTTTCTAGACTCAAATGACAAGACGGTGAAACATATTGTGCAAAATAGCTCCATCAGTCACTCCACCAGATTCAAAAATGACATCTGATTCCACAACACCCTTATAACACCTTGATTTGCGTGGGAAACATGAAATGATCTCACCCCGCTGGAGCCATTTTTTCCACATTTTAAGACTAAAGGTGAAACTGAATGACTAACTTATGGAATGGTATGCAGGGTTTTATTATTTTACATGCACTTTGACTCTCTATTCCCATCTCAAAGCTTCTTTACATGGCACTCTGTGGGATTTAGGGCTTCAGGGTGTGATTTATACCAACATGCTTGTTGCTGTTGTCCCCTCTGCCCTTACATTGACACTATCTGGCTCTTTGTCTGTGATCCTTTGACCTCTCGCCACTGCTGCTGGTCATTCCTATTTCCATCAGACTAAAGAGGCTGCCAGCGTGCCCCCGGTGACTGTCGCCATGTCACAGCTTTGGAGCTACATGGGTCTCAGGGGTCTGAGCTAATTGGTCACTTTACGGCGGTGAGTACGACTTTAGGCAGTCTCTTCAGAGGAGGTTAGTGCCATCATCAAGGTGTCATTACAGCGAGAGAACTGAGTAAAGCAGCCGCACTGGGATGGGGTACAAAGATTTGCTCTGCACTCAGCTCCACTTAAGAGGGAATCGCCTAATGCATTTCTAACCAAGTCCTAAGTATTACTTTTGCTTCTCATTTCAGAGAGGTTGAAAAGTATGATCCATGAGATCATCTTTTTTTTTTTTTTTTTTTTTTTTTTTTGTCATTAACGATTTATTTTGGTGAAATTTCTAGTGCTAAACGGTCATTTTCCGCAGAGATCATCTGCCAGTCAAACAATGTGGGTGCTACTGCAACATCTTTTTCCTTGGATTTTCTACTGATGAAGTTTCAGCATCTGTAGGTGGCGCTATTACAGTTTGTTTGATTATCTACCTGTGCATCTTGGTGTCTTGGTGTCTTGTCCAGTCACCCTTTCTTCAGATCAGGAGACTATCCAAGATCAGCTCAGTTTTATCCAGTAGAAACTTGGAAACTTGGATTACTGTAACTCTTCACACACGTCTGAGTCGACAGAGTGAGTTGAGCTTGTCCAAACTACAGCTTCCAGACTCCTCACCAAAACCAAAAAAAGCACATGACTCCTCCTCATTGACTCCGTATGCGGTTTAGAATTGATTTTAAGACACTCTTGCTAACCTTTAAGGTCCGCTCTGGATTTGCTCCCAAGTGCATATCAGCTCTTTTGGCATCATATGTGCACCATGTGAGTCCCCAGCCGAGGCTCTGCCAGCCACTCCACAGTCACTGTTTTTTTTTTTTTTTTTTTTTTCTGTTTGAGCCCCAACCCTCTGCATCAGCCTCTGTTAAGCCCTTCCTAGGAACATATTTTTAATAAGTGTGCTTTAACAAAGTCTGTGGTCTGGTTTTTACTGATTTATCTCATTTATAATCTATTGCTATTTATTTACTGAGCATTGATTAACTAATTGACGAGATTGGCAAGATTTTGCCAATAAATGTCAAATATATATATTTTTTTCATGGCTAATGGTGTTCCATTTCTAACTGTTCTGTTAAAGGATTACTCCAATGTTGAGGGCAAAATAACGATTTTCTGAGACAATTTTCATTTTTCTTTATGCTAAGCTAACACAAACTGCTGTCCATGGGAGCTGAACGGTTGGACGTACGGGGGTGAAAGTGGCATCGAAAGTCTTGTCTCAGTCGCAAAAAGGGGGTTTTGCCCTTAATGTTGGAGTATTCCTGTAAGAGGTCTAAGCATGGAGAGATGTTGGGGGAGGGTTTAAGTCTGTGAGTGTGCAGATGGAGGTGGTTAGTGGACTGCTGCATGTACACAGTGTTGAAAGTTTAGGGATTACCTCTTTGCAGAAGTGCTGTACAGGTGGGTGGATTCAGACGACATGGAAGTAGATATCCATTAGTTTTTGTCAGTTAAACTACGGTGGCTGTCACTGCTCATGTGAACTCTTCATTTGTACTGTGCCAGGCTTTTGGAGCAGCAAGTGTTAAAGCTTTTCATGAACTGGGTACAAGTTGAACCATAGATAGAAGAAAAATGAATGTTCATGCCACAGATCATTACTGTAATGACCTGCAGCAGGCATGACGAAACACTGCATGATAGCACTTAAAATGTCAGAGCTAGAGTGTAAAGAAGCCTGCGCTCTGTTTTGCCTCAGAAAAAAAGCATGACATTTACTCAGTGTCATAAAGCATCGAATGCAGTATGTGTCCCTCATTGCTTGTCATTTATTGCTAAAAAAACAGACATTGTACAGCACATGACTATGGACTGTAAATTCCTATGTGAAATTGGCCCTGTCCTCTGTCCTCATGTTTTCCACATCCTGTCTGAGAGTCTGTGTTTCTCCTCTGATTGGTCAGAAAAACCTTACAGAATCTGTGCTGTGGCTGCTGCTCCCCGGTATGAATGGTAAAACATGACGTAATGATGCAAAATGTGTTCATCTCCAGCACACAGTGCAAGCTCTTCTGTTTATTAATTTTAAATATTTGCATTGCAATGCTGAATCCATCATCGAGTATCTGCTCCAAAAGCAGGTTGGCGAACAGCAAATTTCATGGGAGAATGATGGTAATATGGTTTCATCAGAGAGTTTTTCCTTGCTGAAGTCGGTGCACGGGGAGTTAAACACATGTAAACACACACTCATAGTTTTATGCTTTTTTTTTTTTTTTTTGGTTGTTTTTGCATTTTCATTACTTTTTATATATTTTTTTTCATTTCGACTTTTTGTTTTCAGTGTCAGTTTAGTTTTAATTAGTTTTTAAAGTGGATTTGCTACTTTAGCTTAGTCTTCATTCTTTGAAATTGCTTAATTTTATTTTATTAGTTTCAGTGTTTTAGTCTTCTTTTGCAGTGTGGGATATTTGTCAAGGGCCAGGATTCAAAAAGGGCAGGTGAACAAAATCCACAAAAGACAACTAAAAAAGAAGGGCGTCAATAACTAGACACAACAACAAAAACAACAACAACAACAACAGTATATAATATGTAGATATGGGCACAAATATGTCAACAGTCTACACAAGGTGCAGCCTTAAGATCAACATGTGTGTAATTCTGCCTCTGAGGTGAGATGCAGGTAGTGTGCCGGGTAAAAATGAACGAACAAATCATTTTGAACTCAGCGGTTTAGGCTCGGTACGTACTGGGAAAATATATTCGAACCTCTTCCACTCATGAATTCCAATCAGAAAGCTGTCAAGGTAAACTAGGTTAGCCTTCGTGTGCGAGCTTTTCAAATGGACTTTTAGATTTCTGGGATTTTTCCCTTTGAGAAGTGTTCCACATATTTTATCGCCATCCACTGCAAAGCCCTTGCTCTTTTCTGAGACACAGTCGTATTCAAAGTAATCCCAAATGGGACTCTGGCGCTTTCTCTCCACTTTCGCCCGCCGTGACGTCAGGCGTGGACGGACTGGCAACACAGACGCATGAGGAACCCGCTGGCGTGACTGCCGCACAAAATATTAGGCTTGAGTATGAAATAAATTGAGAAAGACGAAAACTAAAGACATTTTCTCCCTAATCTTAGTTTATTTTAGTGGGTTTTGTAAACACCAGCCCGTTCTCATTCCCAGGATGTGAAATACTTCAGCCTGGTCACATTACCTTCTGCGTCTGATACACACACGACAGGCAACCATTAGGAGCCAAAGGCAGCCTTTGGCATCAGTATGAGGCGCGGGGGGATGGTGATGGAGTATAAAGAGTGAGGAAATCTGTAAAGGCTGGTGGTCCGGGCGGAAGACGATCGTTTAAGCGGCAGGACAATCAAGCACGAGACCCAAGTTCGAGTCTCACTTCCAAAAAGACCTTTGGGTGTGACCGAGACCATGTCCAGTTTCCATTTCGTCACTGAAACTAAACCTCTCCCTAACCTTAACCTTAACCAAAGCCTGAGAAAGCCTGATGTGTCTCATCCTGACGTTGAAGGGTGCCTTTAGCATTGGTATCAAACACAAAAGGGGCGTGGCCAAACTACAGCATTTGTCAACCTGGGAATGGGAATGTGCTGTAAACACACATTCAAATTTCCGTTGGTTATCTTTTTTGTGTAGTTTTCATTTTTATTTTCATTTCAGTTGACAAAAATGCTTTTTCACACCTAGTTTTCAATGTTTCGTTACTTTTCGTGAACGATAACCTTGAGACACACACATGTGCACACACACACTGCATCAGGAAGAAAGGACGGGGATCTTTAGCCAAGGGTAAATCCCGACACATCCCACAAGTATATTCTAATTGCGACTAGAGAGAAGGTGATCTCATTAAACTCAATGAAAGCAGACAACAGAGGAGGAGCGAAATTTGCCGATGCAGCATTTCCACTACATCAAGTCACATCCACTTACATATATAAAGGACAGAAGCGCAGGAAGGGTGAGAGTGAGACAATGAGGAAACAGCTCAGTGGAGCCATAGTGGTGGTGGCGACACATCGTCTTCAAACAAGCTGCTCAAATGCAAAAAAAAAAAAAAAAAAAAAAAGTGAGCTGCAAAACTGCAGCCTCAAGGGAGATTTGGATGAGAATAGCTGTTGGACAGCGGCTAGCACCAGCCAGACTTTAGTTCCACTCCGGGGATGGACCTGCCTTTCCATGTCAGTGTAAATGCAATTTTCACTCAGCTAAAGGCAGGTATCTCCTCACCTTGGATCCTGGATTAAGGTGTGAGAGTGAGTCAGAAAGAGATAGACAGACAGAAAAACAGACATGATGTGAAAAATCAAATAAAGTGAAAGAATCCGCAGTTGGGCTTTATGTGTGTGTGTGTGTGTGTGTGTGTGTGTGTGTGTGTGCAATCATCTGTTGTATAATGCCCTATTTGTGCCTTTGCACTGCCACTACACAGACCTATGGCACTGCTGTGTTTGCAGCTACACTAAGCTTCTGCCAGTGAGAGATTAAATCAAATGTCTGCACAGCAACCCAGCAAACACTTTCATATTGAAAAGATGTTGACACGACGGCCTGAACACCCGAAATGTAACGACAAAGTGAAAACCGTGAAAACATCCGTGGTCATGCTTATCTGCTGCCTGCACCATTATGTGAAATTAGGACAGAAATATTTTCTAATGTCAGCTCAAAAGAGTTTCCTAGGCTGTTTAAATCTGAAATTTTACTGTCACATAATATCATATTTAAAAAAAAAAAAAAAAAAAAAAAAGTGTATGTTTAGCAGCAGCCATGGGCGAGTGAATGACTACAGGCAACTTTGAGTTTGGTACTATATGTACATTTTTCCAATATTTTTTGTGCAGATCATCTATTCAAATCTGTTCAACATCAAAACGTTTACTGGGAAGCCGAAGCTACAGCGCAGAAAACATCTTGCTGCAAAATACGTCCATCTCAAATCTTTTATCTTACATTCAGTCAAACCTATTTATCTTAATAACTGTTCAACTCCACATTGCAACTCAATTTGTTTTAATTTTCTGGAAATGCTAAGTGGGGTTATCTGCCATATTCAAGATAATGTCACCTGACAAGTCCAGTAATTATAATACTAGATAACAGCACTGGATATTTTTAAATATTTTTGTACATACGTTCTGATCTTCTGAGCTGGTTTCTGGCAGCATAAATGAAACAACAAATGAAACATATTGCAAAACATTTTTAAATTAGTATTTCTTGTCTCGCTCATTATTTTGGAGCAATGATATCTCTCGTTTTGTCTCATTCTCTAATTAGAAAATTGCTTTTTATGATGTACTTTCCAGTTTGTTGCTGACTGACTGCTGGCATCCATTAATGCTTCCTGAACTGCACTGTGTGTTATCCTTGTCATCTCGATGACTGTTTTTGTTCTCAGGTCTTCTTTGATCTAGATTTAGAACTCACTGATAATGAAATTAAGGACAAATGACAATTAAATGAAAGTGTACCAATAAAAGGCTGTTAAATGACTGAAATTGCTTTGTATTTTTTTTGGACCTGCATAAATTTGCACTTATTAACAGAAAAAATGGTTTTAACCTGACTAAAGAATTAAATGACTTGTTAACATGGGCGTTATTTTGAAATGCACCAGGGGAATGAGGGGCTGGAGCCATCTCCGCCTACCTTCCTCGGTGGGTAGCCGATATTTAAAGGCCTTTTCATTGACGCGGCAGTAATTGCAGCAGTTCCCTATCTCCCAAACAGAACACCATTCCACCTTATCTCAATGACCTTCCATAGACAGTCCTCAGTCCCAGGTCTCGGGGCAGGAGGAAGAGAGAAAGAGCAAGAAGGTGCGTTGGACAACATTCTCCTGGCTTCTCATGCGCCTCCCTAACATCGTTGACCTTTACTGGCTCCCCATGGGAACCTGTGCCTAGGTCTGTATCTAAAAGACTTAAACCTAACACACTCGACCATCCATCTCTTCCCTTGTATCACAGCTACCTTCTAATTTACAACTAAAGCCCCATTTGAAGCTGCTGATCCAGGCCAAAGCACACTCCAGAGGCTGTGGGGCCCAGATAAATGCTACAAACATTGCAGTGTGTGGAAACACACGCTGTCAATCAATGCTCCTGGAGGCGAAAACATCCTGATTGGTGCAAGACGGTGGGATGATGTTTTCTATCAACATATTGAGTCATTGCTGTTGCCTGTTGGTCAGCCAGTGGCTTCTAACCAGGCTCTTAACCTGAGACGGAGGGCAGTATTTCCTGCTAAAATGGCTTAATGTTGGTCTGGAGTCTTGAGGGTACGATGGAAATTGTGGATCTGCAGGTAGGTAACCTAATATAGTGCTCTGATCCTATTGTTGCAAGCATGTATGCCAGATATCACTGAGCACCACTTCAATCTGAGGATTAACAGCTTTCTTTTTTTTTTTTTTTTTTTTTTTGGAAATTTGGATATATTTAACTTTGAATAAGGTAGAAGATGGTGCTTCCAGTATGTGAACAATGACCTATAGACCCACCACTATGAGAAGAGACACCCACCCCAAATTTGACCCTGATTAATGGACTAATGCTTTAATTAACCCAAATAAATGAGGAGAACATCACTGATATTATACCACCGCCTAGTGATAACCAAGCTAACTCTGCAGCTGAAGGAGAGAAGCCTTGAGAATCCCATTCGAATAAGTACTGAATTAGGAAATCCATGGGAAGGCCTGGACTGAATAAGAATGAGGGCATTAGGATAAATATAGAACAAAGATACTTTTTGGAGGACGGCTTTACAGAACCAAAAGTCTGCAAAAGGGGGCGAAAAAGAGAAAAAGAAAAAAAAAATCCCATCCATTTGCCTGTTTCATGCTGTTTTCCGAGGTTTCGTCCTCACCTGTGGGTCACCCTCATCGTCCAGTTCATTTGCAGAGCTTTGTCACAATTAGCACTACTCTGCAGGGCAAGAGCACACCTCCGCTGCGTTGCTTGTGTGTATGTGTGTGTGTGTGTGTGTGTTATTATGTTAATTGTCTGTTTACCGCCGCGGTGCGACAACAGAATGTAGTGTTTTCCTCTGGTACATTATTCATGGGCTTGGGGAGAGGCTTGGCTCCATGTTTGGCACTCGCTTGTTTTGTTTAGCGTCCCCTGGTACACGGGCCCTATCCACCCCCACTTCTCACATTATAAATTCTTAATCGACGCCCATACTCATCTGCTGGCTCTTTTCCTGTGCCGCAGGCGTGAGGAGTTGGAAACAAGTTCAGGTAGATTTCTGCTTTGTCCTCACGCTCTGTTTACCGGAACACACAACGCTGATTAATAGAGATAATCAGATAACGGATTTTAATGAATAAATTATGATTGGCTGGAACGTGAGGTGCTGGCATTCCCCTGGGAGGTTAAAAAAAAAAAAAAAAAAAAAAAAAAAAAAAAAGGTTTGAATGAGCGCTTATATGCCAGTTTTTGCTCCACCATACACCAAAAGGTGAATTGAAGCAGCAGCTATTTCTTGCCTTCATATCATGACAAGAGCAATCTGTTGAAAATCCGCATTACACACATCATCAGCATCGCATTTGAACGATAAAATTCGTCTGATTGAATTTGTGGGGCCATTGGCTGAGCATTTAGTCCCTCGGTGTTATTTGTGCTACAAACACTAACATGTTATACATCAAATGGTAACTATAAAGAGAAATTCTACCGTTTTCATCAAGGTCACCCAGGCGCAGTACAACAGCCGAAACCATGCAGTCACTCACCCAGGGCCAGAATAAAACGATTCACCTCAAGAGCAATGATATTAAGGCTCTGACCCGGCAGGGAAAAGATTGGGATTTGATATGGTACTCGCCCATATCAAAAGAAGTCCATCATGAAGTACAGGTGGGTGCGGGACCGAGCTAGAAATCAACAAGTTAAACCCACATCATCGGGAGCCAATTGCCCTAATTGAAAAGCTATCTTGAGCGTGGACCAGAGCGCGGCCATGAAAAGCTTGAGTCTATATCGAGAGTGTGATTGGAGTGCACTTGCACAGATGTGTGAAGGGGGAAAGAGACCATTGGAGTGGAGGAGAGCTGGTGGCAGGGCGGGTGGGCAGGAGGGCAGTGGCGGGTAAAACTGATTTTTATTGAACCATTAAATCCCCTGTGCCAAATGTAATTTGAGGCTTTTGTTGCTTTGCCACCATTAGCTGCTAACAACCCTGTCGCTTCAGGGCCTGGCCTGATAAAAATAGAGTGAAGAGACAAGGGCGAATCGGAACAACACCGTATTCAATCTATGCAATTATGGTATCGTTAACATTCCCCCAACTGACTCCTTAATGTCAAGGCAAACAGACGCATCACTCAGGGAGCTTGCAAATCTAATCAGAGAAAGATGCAGGTGGAGAGAGAAACCCAAACACGGGAGCATAATATTGTGATGAAGCGACAAGTGAGAGACAGAGCAATAGACAGTTAGAGAGCGATCGGGGCAGATAGAGTCTTGATGGGAGTGGGCGTGCATGTTTGTTTGGGTCTGTGCGGTGTGTCTGTGTGTGTGTGTGTTTGTGTGTGCGGCCATGCATGTGTAAGCTCAGAGGATAAGTGCACATTGAGCGACAAGGGACAGGCCACATCACCATAAAATGTAATCTATTAAAGCTTATCCCAGACAAGATCGCTACAACTAAATTCATCTCAGTCTGTCAGGCCCTGTTCTATTCCCTGTGCTGCTGCACCGTAATGGGATGCGACAGCACATGTCCTGAGGAGTAAGGAAACAGGGGATATCCATGTCACAAAGTGTTCTCACATTTCCATATGGCCCATTGTCTCGCAAAGTCACAGCGCAGCAGGGCACAACACATAAACAAACTGCACAGAATGAATATAGATTATATATTATCCATACATCATCACTGCACATCATTGGGTCCCAGAAAAATGCAAGGTCTCCTCTACTTTGTTTGATACGATGAAGCTTTTCGTTTCCTTCAGAGAGACCTTATCACGGAAGTGCACCTCCGCTCACATAATCACCCAGATCTCATCAAACGTCCTCCAAAACTGAAAGTACAATGGCAAAGACTACTGTTATCTAGGAGAGCAGCAGCCACTTGATTTTTTTTTTTTTATCCCTCGCTCACCTTTTCCCTCTTCCTATCACACTCTTTCAATGCTTCCCTCTTCTTCAATCTGCCAGGCAGCAAGTGCCTTGAAACAATGCACCAATCATTGCACAAGGACCGTGACTCGCGCCTGCTGTAGTCCGGTGGGATTGGCTGCCGCTCCGAGCTCCAGGCTTTCCAGACAACAGCGAGATCCTCGGACCACTGAGTGGCTGCCAGAAGCAAACAGTTCTAATGATCGCCCACCGCCACTGAAGCAGAGCCAGGGACACACAGGCAGAGACAGACCTGTACAAACAGTGTGCAGGGTGCTTAATGGAATAAGAGAACAGGAAAAGATGTGGTGGATGCTGCGTGTTGAATTCTGTATCAAGCGTGTTGAGGGATTGTAGAGTCCATCTGCACCTCTTTTTCCTTCATCCACAGTAATACATCTATTTCAATTCAAATAGGGGATCTTTCAACCAGTGAAAAATGTGTGTCTGTGTGTTGAGGTATTGCTGATCCAGGTTATTGTGCAGAGTGATTGAGGGGTGGACTATTTTATGCCATAATCCATGGTGACACAAACATTATCCTGGAGGGGAGAAACCTGAGCTTTCTCGAGGAAAAAAAAAACATTTTGAATTCTCCCTCTCTCTCCCCTTCATTCATGCTTTATTTATGTCTGTCTCTGTCTCTATCTCTCACCCTTTCCCTTTCTCTCAGTCTCCCACATTCATAATTTCTCTCACCTTCCCTCTCCTCTTAGTTTTCTTCACCCCTATCTACCTTAATTTCTCTCCCTGATGCACTCGCCTTCTGTTCCCATCTGGCTCCTGTCTTCTCTACTTTCTCTCTGTCACCTGATTTTTGTCTGGGTAAGAGAAGGCTTTTAGTCCCTTATCAAACTCTCATGAATTATCGAAGGCCTACTGTCCGGCGCCCGAGACAGAAACACATCTCACTTTCTGCACCGGCTCTAGGTTTGAGCAGCGGGGAGAGGTAAGGCGCTGCATTCGGGTCAGAAACACCTTATTCTCCAGACCTTTGAGGTGAATTATTTAAGGCGTTGTGAGTTGTGACCCCCTTCCTCTCTGCCAACCCCACCACACCACCACCTCACACAACACATGCTTAATGATTCACCTGTCAAATCCCAGCTGAAACAACTTCAAATCAGCCAACCAATTCTGTAGCTAGCCTAACCTTGCACACCACAAGCAACTCAGGAACCCAGCAAGTGGATGTCCATTCATTTTCCAAAGAGAAGACCGCCAGGCTTCTCACGTCTACAAGCCTTGACTCAGCCTTTTTACACAGGATTTGGTTTAAAATAGCCTAAATTGCGTTCTGGCACAAAACAGGTGCCACAACTTTACTCCAATCCTTTTCATACCTGCAAAAATTCCGGCTGTCATTCGCCTTTGTTGGAAAGCATCTAATAAGTGGAATGCATCTTTACTGTAATCAAGGACTACTGTTGGCTCTTATCGTTCCTGTTCATCAAACAAAAAGAAAAACACAGCAGACGGAGCTCAGACAGAGGCGGATGATAAAGTGGATGCAGGAATCCAAAACTGGACTGAGGAAGACGACAGTGACTCTGCACACTGCATTTAAACGGCTATGGACAGGAATCTTCTTCAGAATAATGTATTTGATGAAACAAGCACATGCTTAAGCCCATAGCTTTCCTCGGTGCAGTGAAATCCATTGCTGTTCTGAAAGGACTCCATCTTACGAACCACAGCATCACTCCAATTCTACTATTTTAACTGCGCAGTTAGAGCTGGATGTTAGTTTCGGTTAAGTCGTTGCAATGCATCTTTACTGTAATCAAAGGGTGTTACTGCTTTTAGCCCTCTTTTTCTTCAAAAGACAAACAGACAGGGAAGGAGATGGGGGGAACAAAAAGCAATAAGCTAAATTTGCACATTGCCTACATCTATGCACATGGTTTTTTGCACATTGTGTACTTAGATCTCTAGTGTCATATTTTATTCTTTATTTTTTTATTTATTTAATCTTGTAATCTGTGGATACTGCTGAAAACTGAATTTCCTTCGGGATGAATGAAGTATTTATCTATCTATCTATCTATCTATCTATATCCTTTTTGTGATAGAAAATTCGGGGAAACGGGCTCGTTTTGTGAAAGACAAAATCCCACACCTTTAACTGTGATGTCTTTGTTTTTACTTGTTTGTCAGGGAGGAAAAAAATGGCAGCAGGTGAACTTTTAGCTACTTCGGGGCGTCAGGCAGCAGCACCGTCAGCTAACAAAGCGAGCCCACTGATGTTATATACATACGGATGACGACTAGTTTGAGAATTAGCTTCGTCTCAGCTGTGCAAAGAGAGAGCTCCAGTACGGATTAGCAGGACTGGGAGTTCCCCCTGTTCTCCAGGAGAGCACAGAGCGGTGCCACACTGGATTACACAGCTGGGGAAAAGGTTACACACCTAAATAAGTGTGAGAGAAGGATGAACACAGAGAACAAGCTCACAGCTGCAAGGATAATTAGAGTAGCCTACCTTTCCTCCTTCCAGCAGTACAGTGGGACAGGTGTACTTGTGTATGCTGGATAGAAATATCATTTGCACTTGTGCTGTGTTTACTGCGATAAAAGCAGCATTGCCTGTGCTGTGAAACAGGACTTTGTGTTTTTACGTGTATGTCTAGTGTTTATGCACTAATATCACCATGACAATTCATGTGTATTCGCTTTAATTTGGTAATTACGGTGCTTGTGCTTGTGGTTTTAATTAGCAGTGAGAAAAAGTTAATCACGGTGGCCTGCTGCTTGACACTGAATGTGATTTGGACAGTTAGCAGATATTGTGGCACAGACAACAATTCAATTATCCTCTTTACTGAATATGGATTAAGTAGTAATCATACCTGCCACCGACGTTGAAGGCGAGACTGTATCAGTAAGTCGGGCTCAACGGCTATGTATTTGGCAGAACACTTTTATTTAACATTCCAATCATATCACTGCGGATGATTGCTTAATACACTGGATAAATAAAATACTGCTAAAAATCAATGAGCGTGTTGATTTTGCAAAGTCAGCAATCACACAAAAACAAATGAACACGATGCAAAAATCACCACATTCAAAATAAAATGCATCCTTTACATTTTGCGGCAAATCACAAATGACTAACCCGGGGGTGTTAAGTACATTTATTCTATAAGAAAGTCAAAGAATTCATGTGGTTTCAGAGAGTTATGAAGTTCTGTGAATGCACTGCGAAAACAATGCAGCAGTGTGTTGATATATATATAAAAAAAAAGAAAAGTACTCTTAAATACTCAAGTATTTTTAAAAGAATGTACTCCAGTATTTTAACTCAAGTCAAACTTTCACTTTGAGCCATATTTGGCCAGGGGTATCTATACTTTGCCTAAAGTAACAGGGCTGTGTACTTTGTCCACCACTGCAAACAAGTATTAATATCCTGAAACAAGGCAAAGTAAGGCAGATCTCCACATGAATATTAAAACAGTAACAACTTATTCAAGACATCTCCTCAAACAAGCTGAATTGCATCAGAGGAAATGGAAATATACTCACATGACTGATTTGTTTACCACTTGTTTTATGGCAAATACAAACTTGAGACGCCATAATTTTAGATGATTAGCTAAAATGGAAATAGATGCAGTGGGAAAGTCAAGGGGACAAGGCTGAGTCAATACACAATTTCCAGCTGACAGGAAAATGTGAACCTTGCCACCCCACAAGTGAACTCTTTCTAGAATACCCACCCATGCCTCCTTTCACTGTGCACTTCTCTCAGTCTCCTCTCCTCTGCGCCAGGCCTGATAAGGCATTAACATTCCAGGCCGGTGGAACAGGATCAGTCCCCCCTATTGTAATTACTGCAGTCCACTACCGCTCCACATCTACAGCAGGTAGCTGTTAGACAGAACTGAGCCAACATGCCAGCCATTTCAATGCAGGCATCATTAGAATCAGAGAGAATCAAGATCAGAATACATAATGACCAGGTAAGTGCAAGTAAGCAAGTGAAACAGGACCCCACGTACAGTCCAAAGGCACAACGGAGACATACGACATGAACAACACACAGCAGCCTGCGTATATGTAGCAGTGGAGCTGCATAACACACAGTATGGTTGCAGCTGTAGAGGGAATTGTAGTGAGTGTCCCGTGGCGCATTGGTACAATGTACCATGAGGTGGTTGCATGAATACCAATGCACGACTGGGTGTGTTACACTCTCCTCTACAGCTGCAATCATACTCTATGCAATGCTGCTCTGACGCACAAAGTTTCTGAATACTGAACTACGACGGCAACCAGGGCTTCAAATTTGGTTCATGGAACAGAAACAAAAAGTGGGAACAAAAGGTATTAAGAAATGTTTAATTGTTCCAGAACACACAGGTTACTCTGAATTCATGTACAACCAGTTAATAATGATATTTTTCACTCTATTATATGATTTAAAAAAAAAGAAAGACAGTAAAAAAAACTTGAACGTATCTCCTAGGCTTCTATTTCTGTTTGATCGCCAAACAGAGAAATATCAGATCTACAGCACATCTCAGTCATAAAGTAATGCCACACCTAGTTAGCATGAGAACATGTTTTTTTATTTATGTTTTGGCTGTAAACATTTCAGTTGAATGGTTGAATGCTTGTCTTCAGAGTTTCTGGGTGTTATTTGTGTGGGTGCAGCAAGCAAGCAGCGCTACGACTAATTGGTATTGTAGTGATCTGGAAATATTCTTTTGGCACCAAGGTGGGAGGGGTGGCGCACCAAAACAAACAAACAAACAAACAAAAAACAAACAAACAATGAAGTCATTGTGAAAAGAGCACCGAGACCATGTCTGACCTCGGCACAATGTCAATTCAAGACCTACGTACAACACACGAGGCTTATTACATTACATTAATAACTATTATGTTTATGCCAACAACTCAACAACAGTATAGATTCAACAATGCATTGTCATGGGCAAGAACCGTCTAGCCGAGCGAACGTTTAGCATGCCGAAAATGTGTTTTAGATGCTTGGAAAAGTGAGGTGGCACATCACAATACAGAGCTGAGAAAGTCAGTGTGTTCTTTGTGACATGCTGCATTTTGCACAAAATATGTATCTTTACAGGCCTATACATGATGATGGTAGAGCAGGGGCCAACACATGGCAGAGGAGGGACCAGTTAGCAGAGGAGTTGTAGCGATGGATTGCATTTTCTTTATTGAATTACTTACATTTGTCAACTTATTTCAGAAAAAATCAGTAGTGATGATAGATCACCTCTGAACCCTTTGTTAGGACGTACCGGTCATTGCAATTGCGGAGTTAAAATAGGATCATCTATGTTTTGTACTGAAGTGAGATGTTGTTCTTTACAATGCTTCAATAGCTAATTCTGACCTTTGGAGTGTCAAATGTAGCCCACAAGAAACCATGTTGCTTTCATGGCCATTCAGCTTCAGTTAACCTATTTTTGTTGACTTTATAGATCAAATGATTTAGAAATGGAGAATTTTCCTATGGCTGTTTTTTAAGAATAACTATGAAGGAAGCTAAACACCTGTTATTTATTTTAGGCCAGGCCTGTGTGGCATCGGCCTATGTCAGTGTTATTCATGTTAATAGCTTCTCATAGAAATAACAATCTGTCTTGGGTTTTCTGCAGAAACTAAATATGAACCAAATGAAAAAAAGTAAATGTTTCAAGACCTGATGGTAGCAACAGAAACTGGACAGTATAGCCGTAGACAATAGGTTGTATTTAGAGAATAAAAATGGTGGGGAGGTAATGAAAATATTCCATCCAACTCCGTCAAAGTGATTAGAGGATGAGTGAACGATAAAGACTTCTGAATGAGTGTGCGGGCAGAGGTAGCTAAACACTTCAAATACAGTATCAGCCTGGCTAATGTGCACGGTGCCACAGAGCTGAAATGTGTCCAAAGAAGAAAACAAGGTGGAGGTTTGTGCCAGTCAATTAGGCCGGAGTATCTGCAGGTTTCAGAAAGCCAAACTTATCCTTTTTTTAAATGTTACCTGGAATTGAATTTGAGACCATTAAAAGAAATGAAGAACAAAAAAGAAAAAGGCAAAACCAGCCTAATTTAAATTGAACACCACTAATGAAAGAAATTTTTCAACAGAAAAGCAGGAAATTAATTGGTAGGGGGCATGACATCCAATTTGTGTTTATAAAAGCAGATATAATGCGTATTGTTCTAGTCACCCTGTATTTGTGCAAGTGTGCGTAGAGTTTGTTTTCTTTGGTCCAAACCACAGCAGGAAAGTTTACTTTGCGGAACGGACCCACAGGTAGCTTGTTTATTGGAGTTTTGGTAACCTCTTGTCCGGTCAGGTCAGAGGTCAAAACAAATCGGATTCCACTTCCTGTAACCTCAGTTGAGCAGCGTGGACTCGTCTGCGCTCTTTGCCGAGCCGCTGGTGAGAATACACGCAGAAGCAAATGCATACAATCATCAGTCGAGGCTGCAATTTGCTCTTGGTTAATTTTGTTATGGCAGGTTCTCCAAGCAAGAGGAACCGCTGGCCATCACATAGAACGTGCACCCATAAACCCTTGCACTCTGGATTTGTTTCCAGCACCTTCTCAGTTCTCATGAGCCATGCCACGGTTTTCTTGCACACGGACCCAAACTCAGATTTTCAAGCATCTTGGTTTGGTTTTTCTGATCGGTTTGGAGCCACCTGAGCTGAAATGGCATTGTTCACGCCTTCCTAAAGAAACCAAAATATTAAACTATAACGGAGGGTCACACTTTATTTGCACTATCTAATAATATTCAAAGTGCTATCAACCTTGTATAAGCTGTTTCACAGGTAATTTAATACTGATGCTTAACTTCATATCATCATGTCCAATGTAAATACTCAATTTAGTATCAATAGACCAGATCAGTTGACTTTAAACGGAATATGAGCTTTATATCTGTTAGGCCACGCTAGATTGAATATGAACATTGGACAATCCAAATAAAGGCCTACACACTCCAAATATGCTGAGTGTGATCGCGCCCTTATTCAGTGAAAATACAGTGTCAGCTTCATTAGATCATTTATTTTACAGCTTCTTCACACTTTTGTAGGCCTCGCATACCACACAGGTTGAAGTCTCTGTGTTTGTGTGTGTGTGTGGGGGGGCATTTGTTTGTTCTTGATCCTGTCTGAGACACACACACACACACAAACACATACACACATTTCAGCAAAATAAGCAACCTGTATTGTTTCAGTTAATCCACAATAATGCAATTCTGTGGGAGGACTTGTAACTGCTACGCCAAATTTACAGCGTTGCACAGTGCATTAAAGCCAGCAGTGACTGAGTGGGGGCTGAAAACTATTTCCAGATGAGGAATAGCAATAATTAGAGAGAAATATACATAAAGAGAGCGAGAGAGACAGAGTGAATGAGAGAGACAAGAAGAGATAGACAAAGAGACAGAGACAGAGGTTGAGAAATCAGCACAGTGTTACTGTAATTATAACTTGTGAGAGCCGGTGCTCCGGCAGCAGATTCCATCTAAGCAAACACTGCCAGTGCAGTAAAACTCCAATCTCGTTAATCTAAGAATTCTAATTGAGGGAACGGCAGAAGCTCACAGATGGTGCAACATGCGAACACACTGCAGAGCAATTAGAAAAACTCCTCTTTCCTCTCCTTTTGGTGGATATTAGATGAGACTGTTTCCCCAAACACGATGTGTGTGGAACTGATAAAAGAGGGGGGATTTAGAGGAGAGACGGAGAGACGGAAACAGAGAGGGGGGATGATTTCGACATGAATATCAAGAGTCTGTTGGGCTTACACAGAGGTGTGATTGATGTGATAAATGACTGATTCGATTCAGGTTTCTTTCTAAGCGGGCGTGTGCGCGTGTGCGCGTGCACGTGTGTGTAATTTTTTAGTCGGTACTTATCAGGGAAGGGTGCATGCAGTGTTCCAGCACTCCTCCGCTTCATACTCACAACTGGGAGCTGCCCAGTTCAGCCAGTATTCTATTTTTGGTCTCTGGTTAGCCTCACTGGGACGAGGCACTTAACTGGGGTTAAGTGCCTTGCTCAAGGGCACCCCCACATTTGCTCTTGATGCAGAGCGGAGCATTAAAATAACAGGATATATTATTTCCATCAAAGCACATCCATATTCATATGTGTTTTAAAAATGCACATCATAAATATGTTAATGGCTGCATATATTTTTTTTACCATTCCCAGGATGCATTTCACTGCAATACGCAGGGGTTAGTCGAGGTCATCAACCCAAATAGCTTTGGAAAATATTTCGAACTAATTTAGCTTCCAGTGTCACAAAGCAGGTAGCAGCTGGATGACAACAGATGTCGTCTCAACTTAAATTTCAACACTATGTTTCCACAAGTTTGCCATGCTGGTGCAGGCTGTCAGAGCGATATTTTTTCAGCATCAGCTTGCTGGGTCTGCTGTGGTTTTTGGATCATTTCTGTGCATGACAAGGAGCAGGAAGGCATTGTGTGAGTCTGCATACAGCATCTCCGTGTCAGAGCCTCCAGTTGTTTATTCTTGCATGTTTTTGCACGCCTGTCCCACACTACAAGCCCTGACCTTGGGCAGTCTGCTCTTACAGCATCCTAATGCTCTATTAATTTAGCTCTAATTACCCCACATAGCCAGGGACAGAGGATGAGAGCAGGAAAGCAGCTTGTAACAGACCGAAAGAAACAAGAGGGGGGATGGTGAGGCAGGTTGCGGGAGAGGACAGAGAACAGAGGAGACGGACTGCGACGGACTCCCAGGCTGCTCCCCGCTTCTGGGAGGAGGTGGGATATGGACAAAGGAAAAGAGAGGGCGAGAGGAGGGAGAGAAATGGGAGTCAATAGAGCTGTGATTTGTAGCAAAGAAGCAAAGGTGGAAGATAAAGTGGGACAGGCCAGATTAACTAGCGCATGGGAGGCATGGGAGGCAGCCTCGGCCAATTGGCTCACCACGCTGCTTTTAGCCACATAAAAAGGAGCAGAGAAACGGACAAGAGGGGAGAGAGAGAGAGAGAGAGAGAGAGAGAGAGAGAGAGAGAGAGACTTGTACAGAGCATGTGTGCATGTGAGAGCTATTTTTTTTTTTTTTGCACATGAGTAATGGTCAACCTCATACAAAAGAAGCTTAACTACATTTTTGTCACTTCTGGTGTCCTTAAACCTCTGTAGTATTTGAATCTCATGTAAATTAAAATTTAATTGAGTAGATTCAAATTAAGCATTTGAAGTGTGAGTGTGTGTGTGTGTGTGCTTGAGAGATACAAAAAGAGACAGAGATAAAGGGCAAGAGATCAGACAACTGTGTGAATATAAAATGTGAGAGGGTTATTGGTGTCTAGATTGGAAAATGCCAATGCTGAACCGTGCCTATTTATTACAGGAGCGAGGGTCAAATATGTCCCAGTGAGGGGGCACACAATGATGAATGCCATCTAATTGTATTGGAGAACGAGGTCCAACTCATGACAAAGTCGCAGTGACCTAATTTCAAGTCAAAGTGGAGACACAGTTAACAGACTCCTGACATAAAATGTTGCCAGATTTTATTTATTTAGCTATTTAACCTTTATGTTACCAGGAAAATCTCACTGAAATTCAAGGTTTTTAGTTGTAGGTTTATTCAGAGTTCACTGGACTATGACCAGGCTGTTTTGAGGGCACCTCATCGTGATGGGGGTGACCTCGAACCCGTTTTCAGACATCGCTGCTCCTTTCTTTAGAAGGATCTCAGCAGATGAAGATGCTGTTATAATTAGAAACACATTTCGATGCAAATGCCAAGATCCTGCATGAGAGATACAGGTTTAGTCAAAAAATTCACACAATGAAAAAAGGAAAATGCCCATATACACTCAAAAAATGGACAATGCATCGATTATACTGTGTTTTTTTTTTTTTTTTTTTAAATAAACATGGTTTCAGGAAAATGTTTTATAAAAGAGCCAGTCCGGATTGTTTGATTTAATATCAGCTGGACTGAAACAGATAAAATTAACAAATACTTTGAAGTGTTGGATTCTTATTTGATCTATGGAACCGGATAACATTTGATCATTTCACTTTGATGGAGATTTGTCAATTAGACAAAAAACAAAACAACAACAACAAAAAAACACATATTTGAAATTTCCTTCTGTCATGTTAATTTAATGAGCAATGATGAATTTAAAAGTATTCTGTAGCTAAATTCTGATACCTCTGTCACTCAGTGGTTGAATAACAATAACAAATAGAAAGCCACTGCAAAGCTAATGATGCTATCGTAAATACCCTGCCTGCACTTTTAATTTATCGGCAATTTTCAGTCATGATTGCGTCATCATTAAATGGACCTTGGCTGTGTTTCATTTCACAGGTAAAATACGTTTGCAGGTGAGTGATGTTCCCTACAGCCTTTGGTTAATAAAATGGGGCTTACTCCTTAAGCCTTGGTGCGATGCCAAACAGTCATTATGTGAGCTGATCATGGTTTTCGACTCCCTACTCATGCTCCTTTATTTTAAAACCAGACAATGCAGTTAGCCAAGATAAGTACATCCGAGACTGACTGAAAAACTGTGCTCGAGGAACTGAGTTAGACGATTCAGGATCACCAAGAACCAGCTTACATCATGTTAGTCTGGATTAATTGAGTAATATAATGAGGAACAGGAAACAACACAAACAATGAAAACAATATGAAAATGCACAATCTGAAGTGAAAGCAAAAGATTCCTAAACTGTGCAAGGTTCATCAACAAACAGGACGTCTTTCCATCTCCGTGCCCCTGGAAATTCTCCCATAGAGATCACAGAAGTTGACCAAGCAAATGAAAATGTTTGAATCAATTGGGTCTTTTCATCATAAATGTAATATTCCCTCATATTTATCTAGGTAAAATCTGCTCAGCAAACATTTGCTTTTTTGGCTTTAAATTCATACAGTTTTACCCATTCACACCTGGGAGTCATCTGCTGCTGGCCTCAGAGCGGCTCTGGGTGTTTGACGGAAGGAAAATCTTACTCCTTCACTTTCCCGTTAAGATTTACACCGGGAGGTATACTGTACCATATTGCTGTGGGAAACCATGTATATTAAAACAGTCAACCTTTCAAGAACCAAGAAAGCTTTGTTTTTAGCACCACGACCATGCATGTGTGAGTTTATACCATGTGTATCGACTGGGTTTTTTGAACACAAGGGTCAGAGAATTTCATGACCCCGCTCGAGAACATGTCACCCTTCAATTTAAGTTAAAACATGAAAATCACTAAATTTGATTTATGGGGTTTTCACCTGAAAAAAATTACCTATACGTTGAGCATGGCCTGCAACATCTTGCACCCTCTCTCCCCTGCCTCTCATGTCCCTCCTGTCTACTAAAGCAAGCTTTCAAAGATACGTTAAAAAGAAATATGCATTTGCAGCCATTTGGCTTTCTGTCTGACTAGTCCCTCAACAAACATTCAGACGCTGAATGGATGTTGATATGATTGCACAGATAAAGTGCCAAAATGAAAGATGAGATGATGTCTGTAGTTGCCCATAGCCACTGCCTGCATCATTTTGGAAAATTAGGGCCTAAATATCTTTCTGGTATCAATTCAAAACAGGTTCCTAAGCTGTTTCGATATGAATTTTCCCAGTGCTATACTGTCATATTCTGAAAATGTTTTGCCTTCTCGGGTTGTTGTTGTTGTTGATCTTAGCAACAGTTCCATATGGCCATAGGGTAGGAAAAAAAGAGTTTTTGCAATCTTTTCTGAGTATGGCATGCTTTCAGAAGACACTGTTGAGATACAGATAAAATATATAATTGAAAATGACCTAATTTCCATTGAAAATTCCACCCAAAGCAGTGGGCAGGACAGAGCTGTCATTTCTACAGTAGCTGTCAGGACATAGCTGGCTGAGAATATGGTACAGCTTGCCTGATAAGAGCATGGCACACCACAGGGAAAATGGGGCCTTGGCTAAATGTATGAAAAAAGAACAACAGTGAGAGTTTAGCAAATGCCTCCATTCATCCTTCAGCGTGGTGCAGTATCAGGAAAAGGAACCCGAAACATTATTATGCAGCAGCAAAAGACTGCATAAGACATTGCAGCCAAAAATGGGGCTTGTAAGCACAGCACTGAACACTAGCAGGGTATCGTGCCTGGTTCAGCCATGACTTTGATTTTTTTTTAAAAAAATGCATTCACTGGTATATTGAAGCCAACTGGGTGCGGCATGTAGGAGGTGGGTGGCAAGGTGCTGCCTAGACTGTGCTAAGAGGGTCAGAAGTGAATTTGGTTCTCCGAAGGTGGGCTTAACACTCACAAAGATGGGATGGGACAAAGGATTCAGTTTGGGGGCAGGTCGGTCCAGCACAAAGACCGCACAACACTCATCCACTCCCCTACAAAAGGAAGCAAATTTCCTCTGTCCTTCATTCAGTGGAAATGGACAGAAGTCCCCAGGGGCTCCTGATCTCCAGCCATCGATAGAACTATTTTTCTTTCTCAATCTCCTGCTCTCAGAATCACTCTGCCTTTCTTTCTCTCTCCTCTCAGTCTGTGCTTTCTCCTTGGCTGACGCTGTCCACCTGTCTGCCTCTCATTTCTCTTCCCCCCTTTATTTGTAGCCTTCTGCTGTATCACATTCTTTCTCATTCTTTCTCAATTCCAGTTCCCTTTTTTTGTCTCCTGCCTCTCTCTCTCTCTCTCTCTCTCTGTCTCTCTCTCTTTTTCTCTCTGTCTCTCCCTCTCTCCCCCCCTCTCTCTCTCGCTTCCTCTCTTATGGTGTGTTTAGCATTCAAGGCCTCTCACTGCTGCATCACAGGCCTGTTTGTTTCACAGAGCTACTCAGAGAAAAAGATGCAATTCCTCAGGGACAGTGTACAATTTCTATATGCCTTCACAGCTGTGGAACGTGATGCATCTGCATGCATCTGCAGCCACACTCACAGACGAGCTGTAAATGCTTATATTTCACACCCATGCATGCACACAAACACAAGCATGAATGAATGCATGCACAAAGATATGCACATGTGATTCAGCTGCATGCAAGCATGCATATGTACACAGTATGTAAATATGCACACTCATGAGCAATGGTACTGGCTTAAAGATGTAGTCACAACACACACACACACAATACACCAACTATTCATTATGTACAGTAGCACAACATGACGAATGAAACATTAATGCCTGTCAAAATGTTAATGCCCACTGCCATTTGACTTTGACATTGAACTACAGTTCAACACCCATACAATTAACCTCCACTCGTTTGCATGTCAAATGTGGAGGGCTCTGCATGATTTCTTCAATCTGAGCCCCTTCACGAGGAGACGCAGGTCAGCGTACTAATGAACAGTTCTCACTGTTAATATTGAAGTTAAGTAGTCTAAATCCATCATTGGCTATCAGAGAATTGTACACAACGAATCTCTTACATATTCCAATTAGAAGGGAATTATCAAGACATTTAGCATTCATATTCATAAAGCTCCATGTTTACTGAATTGGGATAAACTGGGTCATATTTGGTTGTCTCTGATGCCTGTGCTGACATAGAGGATTCATTTACTGTGCTGCAGCCCCTGGCTCTATTCTGCTGCAACAGTGTCCCCAGATAGAGTCTTAACCTGCAGGGTGGCTGACACTCTCTCTCTCTCACACACACACACACAAACAAACACACCCTCATACAAAAATGCACAAACACGTACACCCCCCTCCCCGACAAGAAGCAAAAACAAACACACACCCATGCACACACCAAGCTGAGTGGTGTTATTAAAAAGCAGTAGAGCTCTGTGGAGCAGAGAGAGGCTATCTGAGGAGGGAGGGAGGTGGGGACGCTCCATCCGCTCAGCCTAAAGGATCCAACTAATTACCTGTCAATGACAAGGAAGAGGGAGATCTAAACTGGTAAATATTGTCCTGAACTATCATCTGCAGTGTATCATATACTGTGCAATTCAGTCTCAAGGATAATGCTCTCTGATTTGGGATACACGATAAGATGCCATATGTTTCTGCAATTTAGGGCTAATTAGTTCCGGATGTGTTCAAAACAAAATGACATGGTGGTTGTAAGAAGTGCGATACCAGCTAAAGGTCAGTTTGCAGAGACAGTGATTGGGGCATATTTTAGAAAAAAAAAAAAAAATCAAAGAAGTGCTTTTTTTTTAAAACTCAGATTAATAGCAGATTTGATTCTATTTTGAATATGATACAAACAAGTGGAGCATTCACCATGATATAAAATGAACTGCAGTCTATGTGTTCAACATATGTTAGCAACAGTCCAGTGCATTAGTGACTGATGTGCTGCATGTCAACAAGTGATGGGAAAACAGCAGATGAAGAACACTGAAGTCATTTTAAAAACAGCGGTTAAACTCTGAGCTCCTAGTCAACCCAAATCATTTGAAGTGTGAACCTTGTCAGTCAGCTGGAAATACACCGCCTACAGTGGCTGCGGAAGGGCATACCTTAAAGACCCACGACAGTAAAGCACTTCTACAATAAAACATCTCGAGACACGGGCCACGTCAGGACTCTCTGGGCGTCTGGACCTCAGCGTGTGAGGTGGAAGCAGGGCAGTGGCTTGAGTTGTGAGTTATGGAGGGCGTGCCTACATGATCCAAGTGGCAAATGACGGCGTGTGGTCGCGGACAGACTGAGAGAAACACACAGACACACCTATAGTTTTGCTCTAATATTGCTATAGTCATCTAGTTGCTGTTGCTGCCTGTCCTGGGGAAATACGCTAGGGGAAACCCTGCCTTATATTTAGCTCTCTTGTGGCGTCATGCTTTTCCCAGGCAACACTGCACATTTTGCAACAGCGTTGCACAGATGCACGTGCAAATGATTAATGATATCTGGATGGCATTATTTTTTGGAATTAAAAAGGGATTTTGTTGGCCCATCAAACCTGTGCGATTATAGAAGAAACACTGACACCCCGGATGGAGAAATTTCTGTTTTTGGATGCTGCCATTGTAAATATTTACTCTTCAGCAGTTTGGCCATGCCGTCCTCTGTTTTCTCTTATTGGTATCACTGTCTGATGGCCACTTGACAGGCAGACAAAATTTAGAAAAGGAGCCGCACTAAAATCCAACCCTAGGCAGATGCTTTAGAAGTTATAAACCATTGATAATCACATAGAGAAGCAGACATGAAAACAAGATCACACCTTAAAAGTTCAGGCTGATCTGCGTCATCTCAGGGACACAAGTGAGCTTTGAGAGTGTGTTAAGAGGTCATTCAAGACACTTATCTATGCCAGCAGCGACTCAAGGTGGAGGAATCTGCGCATATTTCACTCTGCAGGTGCTGTACAAAAATAATAGTAATAAAAAAAAAAAACATTATTTTTTTGGAGGAGGTTGGAATGTGTGTTGCACCTGCTATTCAGCTTTTAAATAGTCTATTTGAAATGAGTGTCAAAGCCAGCGTGCCACAGTGTGCAGAGATGACGGCTGGGAGAGGAAAAGGAAGTGTATGCTCTTTGACGGTGACTCCTTTTGAAAAAGTTCAATAACTAAAGTACTAGCTATTTCAGTGCTATCCCTGCCAATTAGGTGCTAAGCAGACCTTTGAAACATATGTGTTGGAATGGGATGGTGTCTGAGGCGTGGGATCAAATCTAACCGAGTGAGTGTGAGTGTGAATATGTGTGCATGTACCTACACAGGTGAACAGATTGTGGGCCACACGTGTGAATGTGGATTTTTATTTTTTTTTCTACAAAATCCTGCAGGATGAATTGGACAAAAACAAACAAAATGACAGAAGGCATAAATGGGGCTGAAGGATGTAATAAAGCAATCATACTGCAATTAGTCTGCAACACAAGTCACAGTTTCAGTAGGGATGACAACTGTAGCATCATAATTTTCATTTTCACTACACTATTAATAAAATGGTGATGATGTGATTTTTGCTGGGATCTGGCGAAGCATGGTCCTTATCAGCAGAGTGATTCTGTCAGCACACAGGGCTTCCCTCAACCAGGTTCATCAATACATCTTAATGGGATTTCAGGGTGTTAGATGTACTCTGCTTCAGACGGCTGAATCACAGTGTGGAATTGATTACGTACAGAAAAACCCAGATTCTGGGGTTTTCAAAGAAAAATAAGTTATACTTTCTCCACCAACAGATATGGAAATACAGTGAATATAGTTTTTATTTTTCTTATTTTTTTTTTCCTGTATATTTTTTCCCCCTTTATGTACATAGTAAGACTAGGAACGGAAAGTGCAATGCACTGGCATGAAACAAATGAAAGAGGCACTGGACTTTGACATCATTTTTTTTATTTCCAAAAAAAAAAAAAAAGAGAAAAGTGTGGAGCCTTAAAGGGACATGGAAAAGAAAAAAATACATGTGGGAGAAAAAGAAGATATCTATATTTTAAATATTTTTGCATTCTCGCACACAAAACTTTCACATTCTCCTCGGAAACATTTAAAATGATTGTTTTTAATTTATTTATGTATTTTTTTTTAGAATTGTGCAGAAATGTCAAAGTAAATCTGCATCCTTGTATGCACTGTACTATTACTTAATGTAAACAAATGGAGCGGCTTGTAAAGTTTTACTTAACATATAAAGACCTTTATTAGACCTTTATTAGATAAATATTTGACCCCACCCCACCTTCCTCAAAGATTTCTCAATACAATGCAAAATTTCTCAGGAGAATACAAACTTTTGTGCGGGAGTGCAAAGGTTTTGTGAGATAACATCCATGTTTCTCAGGAGAACGCAAAGGTTTTGTGAGAGA